>NC_092877.1:283834873-284137061 GCF_028372415.1 Notamacropus eugenii
GGCAGCCTAATAAGCAGGAATTACATCTAAATATTTTTGGGGTACAATGCCTTGAATTTTGTTAATGTTTAATAAACCTGGAACTGGCTTCTTCTAATAATTGACAGTATATTACTTTAAGATTTGTAAGCTGCTTTGCATAGATTGTCTGATTGGATCTTCACAGTAATCCTCTGAAGTGAATGCTGTATTTTCCCTGTTTCAGAGTTTAGGTCACCGAGGCTCAGAAAAGAGTCCTGTAGTGAATTTTGTAAATGCCAGAAACATAATTTGAACACAAGTCTCTCCTATTTTCAAGTTCTGTATACTTTGCAGTAGACCATAATGCCTTCCATCAATATTGACTTTTCCTTGAGCATGTTAGATCCTTTAAGGAGTTAAATTTATTCTTCTTGGATATCAAGGTACCATTGGTTATAGCTACTATTCAAAATCGTGCATTATATTTTGCTTGCTATATATAAGTATTGGATAAAATTTGTCTGTTGTTCATCCCTACTGATTGACCCAGGAAGTTTAAAGAAGTTTCCAAAGTTCAGAAAGTGAAACAGTGAAGAACTAAATCTCCTACTTGTGTCTAGCGACTCATGTTCAAGTAGTTAATACGTTATTATCCCAAACTGCTTTTTCTATTAATCCACTTTATCTCAGCATTCTACCATATTTCACCCCATTTATCAATCCACAAAGAGCCACAGCACATTGAAAAATGTTCTCTCCATTGTCGATCAGAGGAGCCAATTACAACTTCTTGTAAATCCCTAAGTCAGCAAAGTGCAAACCAAGCAAAAAAAGTCACTTCTCTAGGGTATGCCTTTTCAGCAAGATTTGACATCTTACAAAGAATTATCTGAAATGTATGATCACAGCCATTATGTGTCTATCATACAAATGTTTAAAAGGATCTGTGTTGCACAGGAATGGGGAAACTGTTATATTCTTTAAAGATATGTCATACAATTATATCATTGGTTTGGAGACCCAAAAGCATATATTTGAGCAAATCCCCGGGTTCCCACCTTCACCCATCCAATTCCTTATCTACACTTTTATGTATTTAGATTACCAAGTGTTACATTTACAATGATTAAATCTCCCACTGGTACCAAGATCATCATTTAATCATTATTTGATTCAAGACACAAGTAGTCAAAGTATAGCTCCATGTCTCCCAGGATTCAGTGTTCTTTGATATATTGGATAGACATTCTGAGAGGCTAGACTTCAATGTATTATCATTCAGAAACTAATTTGTACAATTGGGTCATTGTTAACTAAGAACCAACTTTGTACTTGGTCTTAGAGAATGATTTCTTCACAATAAAGGGACTAACTGTATATATGGACTAAGTGATTGATGCAGTGAGCCTAAGTTACATAAAATTTCTATTAAATGCATGTCAGCTTAATGCAGATGGGATTTTTCGTAGGCATTATCTGAAATGAAACTTTGATTTGGGGAATCACACTGTCCTACTTCTGGCAAGCTTTTTTTGTAAATGATCAGTTACTATGTCAACGACAAATGACTTCAGTGGAAGTCCTTGATTCCTAAGATTCCTTTCAGCTCTAAAATTCCATGATTATATGATTCTATGAAATTAATTTCTTTTTATAGTATTGAAAAAAGACTCTTATTTCAGGTCAGGTCAAATTTTATTGCTTTTGGCCATAGGCCATTGTAAGATTTAGAGAGCACAGAGCAGGTGGAGTGACATCTTCAGAGTAAGTTACAAAGTTAGAATAAGTGTATGAAAATGAAAATATGTAATATCTCAGAGGCTGTTTCAGAAAAGGAATCATCACTCTAGGTACTTAATAGTAATGTTGAAAACAAATGCTTCATACTTCTGAAACACTAAAAGGTGATTACATTGGGATTAAATATTGCATATGCAGCTTTATTTAATGAATTAAATTTGAATGAATGTCAATAAGAATCATTCCCAAGAAATTTACAGGATGAATCCAGATTCTTATATACAAACACACACATAGGTATACATGTATGTATGTATGCGTATATGTATGAATGTGTATACACACACACACACATTAAACACAGAAAGTGTTCTAAAAGTTAGCAAAGATGTAAATGATGAAGTTTAATTTTCTTCTTTGAGATGTCTTAAAATTGATAGACCAGGAATATAGTAGTTTTAATATATTTGGGTTTCTTTAAAATATCTGCAAATCTCTCACTATTCTTGAGAATGAGATTACAACTAATAATACAACTTATGTGATTTAATGATTGCAACCAAAGAGTGGCTACGCCAGCCTGGAAGAAGGTTTTTGATAGAATTCCATAGGCCGCTGTCATTGCCCCTATTTTGGTCAGCATTTCATATATTTCAATATAAGTATCATTTATTACTCACCACCCATAGCATTTACTATTTGCCAGGAAGTATGTCGAGCACTTTGCAATTACTCTCTCATTTAATCCTCACAAAAATCCTGGTATGTGTTGCTATTATTCACATTTTACCGATAAGGAAGTTTAGATAAACAGAGGTAAAGTGACTTGCCCAGAGTCATACACCTAGTAAGAATCTAAGGCTACATTTGAACTAATATCTTCCTGACTCCACTCCCTGCGAGCCCAATAATAGAGTAATTGGCCTTTAGAAATTAGCAACTTTAATAATGCTTAATAATAACGCTGCTCAATCCAGTAATCTAGTGGGTTTACATGACAGGTAAACATGCAAATGTTAGAGAAGATAAAATGTGTTATTAACAACGAAAATATTAAAAATGGAGACATTAAAAAACTTGAGGAAAGAAATATCATGTTCAACTATATAACAATAGAGAAGGTTTCAGACAGAAAAATGTAAATTGAAAGGATGCAAAATTTGTATATTTAATAATTTGAAGAACGTAAGTATAATAGTGGAATATGATGCCAAAAAGGTCTTCTCTTGACAGACTATTTCAAAGGGCCAAATCTAAATATGCAAAATTTAATAGTGATGAACATAAGCACTAGATTGATCTCAGAACAATAACTGTACAAAGTAGAGAATGGAGGACATATGACTAGAGGGAGCTGTTCATATGAAAAATAACTGGGTGCTTTAGTGGACCTTTAAATACTTAGTCAAAAGTGTGCCATGACAGTCACAAAAAATAAAAATATAGTCATGGGGCCACCTTGTATGCAGAGTAGAGAATGTGAGAGTACTAGTATGGAGTTGGAGTTTTGAGTTTTGTTTTGGCAAGCACATTTTTTAAAATATCTTTTGTATTTACATTAATTTTATTTCCAAATATATATCTTTTCCCTCCTTACTTAAAGGCTTCTCCCTTATGACAGACAAAATGATAAAAACAACCAGCAGAACTTACCAAAACACTAATAGTATCTTACAGTATGTAGAATTTGCCACATCCATAGTCTTCCACTTCTGCAACGAAGGGAAGAAGTCTTGGCAACACATCTATGGAAGGGACTTTTTAAGATGTGGCATATATCCAAGGGAAGAGCATACCAAGAATATTAAGAGGAATCCAAATTCTACCCAAAGAGAAAGGAGTTGATTGTTAAGTGTTCAACATTTGTGCCTGGAAAACTGGAAAATACTACAAACCAAGGTTTGATCATTGATTTATTGTTTTCTTGGTTTCCAAGACAGGCAGGTACAAATTATGGGTGTGTTGTAGGTAGTTTTTTTCTACAAATAGTCATAAAACATTTATTTATCATCACTCCCTTGCTCCAGATGATTGGTTGAAAGATCTATGGATGGGAAGACATAATGAGGCAGCAGTTGATCAAAATATTCATGGAGGATTTTGCAGACTAACTGTTCCATAAGAATATAGTATACTGTAGGCAAAGTTAACGTGATATGAGGGGTCAGTAAAAGAAGTAACTGACTTTAATTGGACATATTATTTCTTTTTCACATATTTGAATAAAATGGAGGATTTGTCCTGTTTACTCCAGAGTATATCACTAGCAACAATGGATATATATGTTATAGGAACATAGATTTCAGCTTGACTCAATGAAAATATCCGTAATAATTAGAGGTATAAAAAAGATGGAATGTGGTGCCCACATATCCAAAGGTCTTCTAACAGAGTCAATGACCATTTTCAAGGAATTTAAGGAATAGTGTTATGTTCATGTATGGGATGAACGAGGTGAACTCTGAAGTTCCTGTTGACTCTCAGGATATATGACATATAATCTGGCCAGGGCAAACAGTAATGGTGTATCAGCTCCCTCTCTCCTACCATTTTGCTTTCAATAGTTAAACTTTAGGTCACATTATGTTTTTTGGCTGAGACTTCACACTATTACTTCATATTGAGCTCTTAGGACACTAAAATTCTTAGATGACTTCACACGAACTGCTATCCAGATGCATCTCCCTCAATGGAAGGTTGTTTAGTTTATTTTTAAAAAATCTAATTTGATTAATTTCTATTAAATTTTGTATTATTAAATTTGAATCCAAATTATGCAGATTTTTAGATGCTGATTCTGTCATCCAGGATATTAATTATTACTCCTAATTATATAACCAATGCTATCTATTCCATCATCCAGGGAACTACTAATTTTTTTATGTGATAGGCCAACAAAATAGCTCTATGACAATTCGCTCAAGACCTTCATTGATTTTAAAAAAAAAGTGTTGACTTTCTGGTTCTGATCATTCAACTATTTCTGAATTCACTTAACTATACGTCTCTCCTAAGACATATGCAGCCGTGACTTCTCCACTTAGGACATCATCTCCCCTCTCTTCACCTAAAAATAATGGACTTCAGCCCTTTTGAATAACCCTGGACTTTGAGAAGCAAGTTTTTGCCTTGTCTTGCTAGGTGGCTAGTCAGTAAGGTGGTTCAGTGGATAGAGTGCTGGGCCTAAGGTTAGGAAGACCTCAGATCTTGCCTCAGACACTTATTAAGTACATGACTGTGAACTAGTCAATTGACCTATGTTTCCCTCAGTTACTTCAATTGTAAAATAAGAATGCTAATAGCGCTTACCTTACAGAAATGCTGTGAAAATCAAATCAGTGAAATATTAACTGTAAAACATTTAGCACAGTGCTTGAAACATAGTATGTGTTACATAAATATTTATTTCCTTCCCCTTCCTTTGTTTGTGAGCACTGCATTTCTAGCACTATTTCACCACTTTACATATTCCTTTATGTTTTGTCTTCTTGCATTAAATTATAAGATTCTTCAGGGCAGGAACTATCTTGCATAATTTTATTTGAGTTTCTAGAGCCTGTCACATAGTTTGCCCTTAATAAATTCTAAGTACTATCAATCAACCTATCTATCTATTTATCTATCCATCTATCTATCATCTATCTAATCTATCTATATCTACCTATCAGCTGTCTGTATCTCTATCTTTTATTCTTTCTTCTTCTTCTTCTTCTTCTTCTTCTTCTTCTTCTTCTTCTTCTTCTTCTTCTTCTTCTTCTTTCCTTTTCTACATCTTCTCAATATATCCATAATGTACATCTCTTTCTCCCTAGACCATAAAGTGGCCATGTTTTTTTTCAAATTCTTTACTAAGATACACATGCACACATGTTGCTTCTTCCCGGATATATTCTAGCATCAAAAAGGCAAGTAAACTAATTATAAAATGATTTGTTCTTTGTGAGCCCATCCTGTACTTAATGTGACAATTCCTATCTCTCTAACAAACTCTTCTAGAATTTTGTTAAGGGAGGCACTTATAATTTTATGCCACCTCCATTCTCTACAGTTATTCAAAGATCACTGTAAACAGTTTATCACTCATTGTTGCAAAAACTAAAAGCTGCTGTCTTTGAAAATAACTTATCATTTGATAAGATAAGCTGTTTGATGACAATGGTCATGGTCTACAAAAAGATTTTCAGTAATGAGAATGAAACTGACTTGGAAGGAGCTAGATGATACAGTTGATAGAACACTGGTTCTGGAGTCAGAAAAAGCTGAGTTCAAATCCAGTATCAAACACTTACTAGTTATGGGACCCTGGGGAAGTCACTTGACCAAAATTGCTAAAAAAAGAAAATAAGAATGAAAAAAAAGATACTGACTCAGAAAACTGATTTCTTATCCTATACTGTAAGGAAAAAATATTGTAGCAAAGTGAACTAAATTTATGTTAAGTTAATAAAGGAAAAAATTATCATGTCATACTGATTTCAAACATATTGCCTGGTAGATACATTTTCCATAATTTCCTCATTGTAGGAACTTTTCAGAGGTAGATGGCAGCCTTTCCAGAACTTAGAAAGTCTTCAGAAGTTTGAAAGTGAAAGTGTTACATAGTATTGCTTTGCTCATGATCACAAAGCTAATAAGGCAGAATGCAAATACTAGTCTCCCAGATGTCAATTCCACCATTATATCATATTACCTCTATTGCCTCATTATTGCCTGATATAGATACTGGGGTTATAGAAAAGGTTTTGACAATTAGAAAGTGCCTTCTTTTCCTTACGTGCAAAAGCAGCCAGACAGCTTCTATAGTATGATCTAAAGCTTTGAGGAGATTGTTACCTTGCATATAAAAGTAGCAAATGAGGTTACCTGTGTGCATAGAACAAAATGGATAAAGAGCTAGAGACAAATGGATTAAACAGATCCATAGAAAGGTGGTCAAATGCAAATAAGCCACAGAAAAAGATAGAAATGACTTTCAAAGTTCAAAAAAGAATCATCAAAACTGGTGTTAGGCATGCCAGGGAAGTCTAAGTATATTTTTTAAAAGTTTTCTGAGACCTGCTGCATTTGATGAATTAAAAGTTCCAGTAGGCTTTGAATCCTGGTGGAGTCTGCCTGCTTGAAGTCTCTGAATGAAGTCCAGAAGCTCCTGATCATTTTGTGAAAAGAAGTCACTTAGAGTCACATAGAAATTATTCCAAACTTTGTTGAAATGGATCTATTTATTCTAGTGCTATTCTCTGAAAGTCTATAAAGAATGAATTGGGGGGAGGGAGCCAAGATGGCTGAATAGAAAGATGCATATACACTAGCTCTTCCCCCACAGCCCATAAAATGACTATAAAAAATGACTGTCAACAAATTCTAGAGCAGGATAAGCCACACAACGACAGAGTGAAAAAGATTTCCAGCCAAAGGTAACCTGGAAGGCTGACAGGAAAGGTATATCCTACAGGACACAGAGTAGAATGGAGCCCAGCCTTGGCTGTGGGGCACCAGGAGGAATAGGAAAAGAACAGGCCTCCAGGCAGAATTTCTAGCAGGCAGGGTCTCAGAGCCCTGTACCCACAAGTGCCAAAGAAAACTTCAAAGGTCAGTAAGAGGACTTTCCAACTGGGTGAGAGGGGAGCAGAGTCCCCGCCCAGCACTGGCCCCAGGTGGCAGCAACAGTAGAGGCAGCAGGACCAGTGGTGGCTGTGGCTGCACTCTTGTGGAATACTCTGCCTGGGGGCCCAGGGGGAATTGAGCCTCTGATTGGGGTCTCATAGTGATGGCCCTGACCGTGTCCAAAGACCTTGAGGAAATTGAGCAGCTGATCTGAACCTTAGCCCTGAGTAGAGTCCTGGGGTGAGGAGGAGCACTAGAACTCTTCTTTTGACAAATGATTCAGAATCCAAATAACTGACTGGGAAAATGCCCAAAAACAGGAAAAAAAATAAGACCATAGAAGGTTATTTTCCTGGTGAACAGGTATTTCCTTCAGTCCTTTCAGATGAGGAAGAACACTGCATATGGTCAGAGAAGTCAAGGCTTCTGCATCCAGTACCTCTAAAATGAATATACAGTGGGCTCAGGCCATGGAAGACTTTGAAAAGTGAGTCAAAAGCTTGCTAAAGGAGACCCAAAAAATGCTGAAGAAAATAGAGCCTTTGAAAATAGGCTAACTCATCAGGAAAAAGAGGCCCAAAAACTCAGTAAGAAGAAGACTTTTAAAAGCAGAATTACTCAAATGGAAAAGGAGGTTCAAAAGTTCATTGAAGAAAATAGTGCTTTAAAAGTGAGAGTGAAGCTGAGGGAAGCTGATGACTTCATGATAAACCAAGAAATTACAAAACAAAACCAAAAGGATGAAAAAATAGAAGATAATGTGAAATATCTCATTGGAAAAACAATTTACCTGGAAAATAGATCCAGGAGAGACAATTTAAACATTATGGGACTACCTGAAAGCCACGATCAAAAATAGAGCCTAGACATCATCTTTCATGAAATTATCAAGGAAAACTGTCCTGATATTCTAGAACCAGAGGGCATAATAAATATTCAAAGAATCCACCGATCACTTCCTGAAAGAGATCACAAAAGATAAACTCCTAGGGATATTGTGGCCAAATTTCAGAGTTCCCAGGTCAAAGAGAAAATATTCCAAGCAGCTAGAAAGAAACAACTCAAGTATTGTGAAAATACAATTTAGATAATACAGGATCTGGAAGTTTCTACATTAAGGGAAAAAATGACTTAGAATAGGATATTGCAGAAGTCAAAGGAACTGGGATTAAAACCAAGAATCATCTACCCAGCAATACTGAGTATAATACTTCAGGGGAAAAAATGGTCATTCAATGATATAGAGGACTTTCAAACATCCCTGATGAAAAGACCAGTACTGAAGAGAAAATTTGACTTTCAAACCAAAGACTCAAGAGAAGCATGAAAAATAAACAGGAAAGAAAAATCATAAAGGACATTCTAAATCTGAACTGCTTACATTCCTACATAGAAACATAATATTTGTAACTGTTGAAACTTTTCTCAGTATGTGGGAAGGTGGAGGGACCACACACACACACACACACACACACACACACACACACACACACACAGCACAGGTTGAGTTGAATCAGAAGGGATGATATCTATAAAAAATAAAATTAAGGGATGAGAAAGGAATATATTGGGGTGAGAAATAGAGCTAATTATCACTCATAAAAGAGATAAGAAAAATGTTTTTCAATGGAAGAGAAAAGGGAGGAGGTGAGAGAGGAAAAGTGAAGCTTATTCTCTTCACATATGGTTTAAGGTGTGAATAACATGCTCACTCAATTTGGCATGAAAATCTGGCTTACACTACAGGAAAGTAGGGAAGGAGGCAACAAGTGGGGTGAGGGGAATGATAGAAGGGAGGACAAATAAGAGAGGGGAGTGATTAGAAGTAAACACTTTTGGGAAAGGACAAGGTCAAATGAGAGAACAGAATAAATGGGGGACAGGGTAGGATGGAGGGCAATATAGTTAGTCTTACACAACATGACTATTATGGAAGTGTTTTGCAAAATGACACATATATAGGCTGTATTGAATTGCTTGCCTTCTAAGTGGGGATGGGTGGGGAGGGAGGGAAAGAAGTTGGAATTCAAAGTATTAGAAACGAATGTTAAGAATTACTATTGCATATAACTGGGAAATAAGAAATACAGGTAATAAGGTATAGAAATCTATCTTGCCCTATAAAAAAAGAGAGAAGATGGGGATAAGGGAAGGGTGGGGTGTGATAGAAGGGAGGGCACATTGAGGGAAGGGTTAATCAGAATGCAAGTTGTTATGAGGTGGGAGGAAGGGAGAGATAGGGAGAAAAATTGAAACTCAAAATTTGTGGAAATATATGTGAAAATAAAAATAAATAAATAAATAAAACTATAAAAAAACAAAGAAAGATTTGTACATCTGCAGTGGAAATGGACCACTGGAGCTGGGATCAAAAAAGCTATATTGGGAGATTGGTTCTACTTTTTTGCTTGATGACATTGGTCAAGTTTTTAACCTGTCTGAGATTCATTTTTCTCATATACTAAATGTTGAAAGGTCTCTTTCAGTTCTTAATTCTATGATCCAATGAAATGACTTTTTACACAGACTATTACAATAACTTCCTAAGTGTCTCTCTTCCTCAAGTCTCTCACTCCTCCAATTCATTTTCCACATAGTTTCAAAGGTTATGTTCTTAAACTATAATCTTGACCATGCCACTTTTTTGTGACAAAAATGTTCAGGAGTTCTTTATATATAAAATATAAATGCCTCTCCTTGACTTTTAAAGCCTTCAACAATAAGAGTCTAATCTATCTTTATGGAATGACTTCATATTAATCTCCCTAAAGCATTATATGTTCCAGTCAAACTGATGTACTTTTCTTACTTCATGATAATTCATCTCACACCTTTGTGGTACTAATTGCCCCATGCCTAAAATACACTCTTTTCTCAATCCAGACTAAATACAGTAAGCACTTAAGGATGCATGTTTAATGAATGTAAAAAACAGAAAATGAATAAGTAAATGTACTCACAAATAAAATAATTTGTAAAATTGTCCTCAAGAATGAAGGACATGGCAATGACAGACATTCAAAAGTCCATTCCTAATTGACAGAAAAAGCTGAAATTATTTCTTAGAGTTTTTCAAACACTGTATATATTCAGTCATCATATTGTGTGCATTTGAGGCAAAAATCTGACCACAGAAAGGGTAATTAAATATTAAATTTACTATTATGCTAAACTCTAAAATTTTTCAACTTCTCTCATTTCTCTTATTCCCAAATTCTTCTGAAATCATCAGTGGATATGGGAAAAGAATATTGTTTTTTCTAGATACACTACAGAGAACAGTGGAGTCAAGATAGTAGAGAGAGGGCACGAGGTTTCCTGAGCTCTCCCCTGCTTTTTCTTGGAAACAGTGTTAAATCAAGCTCCTAAAATGATTCTGGAGTGACAGAACTCACAAAAAGCATGGGATAAAACAATTTTCCACCTTAAGATAACTTAGAAGGACTTCAGAAAAAGTCTGTCTCATTTGAGCAAAAGGATAATGCAGGCATACATACATATATATGCAGGCAAGAAGCAAAAAAAAAAAAGAAAAAAAAAACCTTGACCAGAATAAACTACTTTGGTGACTTAGAACATCAAAACATAAACATGCCTACATGCCTACATACAAAAACCTCAAAGTGGAATATCAGTTGGTCTCAAACCCAGAATATCTTCTTGGAAAAGTTCAAAAAGGATTTTAAATGTCAAAAGAAAGAGAAGAAAAACTGGGAAAAGGAATGAGAGGTATGCAAGAGAGTCAACAACTTGGAAAATGGACAAATATTGACTGAAGAAAAAGTTTCTTAAAAACTAAAATTGACCAGATGTGGAAAAATCCACTGAGGAAAACAACTCCCGAAAAAATAGAATTAGCCAAGTGGAAGAGAAGGTAAAAAAGCTAACTGAAACTAATCACTCAATGAGATATCAAGAATAAGTCCAACAAAATCAAAGGAATTAAAAAATGAAGAAAATGTAAAATACCTCACTGGAAAAACAACTGACATGGAAAAAAATCCTGGAGGCACAATTTAAGAATTATTGGATTGTCTAAAAGTCCTGATGAAAAAATAAAGGCCTGGACAGCATCTTTCAAGAAATTGTTGTGGAAAATTGACCTGATATACTAGAACCAGATAGTAAAACAGTCATTGAAAGAATCTACTGATCACCTCCTTAAAGAGATCTCAAAATGAAAACTCCAAGGAATACTGTAGCCAAATTCCAGAGTTATCAGGTCAACAAGAAAAGACTTCAAGCAGCCAGAAAGAAACAAATAAAACATCATAGAGTCCCAGTCAGGATTGTACAGAACTTAGCAACTTCTACATTAAAGGATCAGAGATGTTAGTATATGATATTCTGGAAGGTCTAGGAATTTGGATTAAAATAAAAATCAACTACCTAGTAAAGTTGAGTATAATATTTCAGGGAAAAATGGAAATTCAATTAAATAGGGGGATTTCAATCATTCCTGATGAAAACACCAAGACTGAACAGAACATTTGATTTTCAAGTGCAAGACCCAAGAGAAGCATAAAACAATAAAATCAACAACATGCTATTCAACAAGAAAGAATTGTTTACGTTGCTATATTGTAAAATGATACTTGTACTCTTGAGTACTTTATCTCTACTAGGACATTTAGAAGGGGTACACAAAGACAGAGGGTGTGGGTATAAGCTGACTTTGATATGATAATATAAAAATATGAGGCATAAAAAAGGAGAGTAAATTGCATCACATGAAGAGGCAGAAATGATCTTTTACAGTAGAGGGAAAGAAAGGAGGGATGAGCATTTTTTAAACATTATGCACATCAGATTTGGCTCAAAGAAGAAATAAGATACACATTCAATAGGGTATATGCATTTATCTTTTCTGATAGTGAAGTATGAGGAGTAAAAATTAAGAAGAGGGGAGCTGAGAGCAGGGAGGGCAGATTGAGGGAGGTGGCAGTCAGAAGCAAAACACTGGTGATGAGGTAAAGGGTGAAAACAGAGAGAAAGTATAAAGGGAGGATAGGATGGAGAGAAAGGAACAGTTAGTAATTGTAACTGTGAATGTAAATGGAATGAATTTTTCCATTAAATGGAAGGAGATAGTAGAGTGGATTATAAGCCCAAATCTTACAATATGTTGTTGGCAATTGACACATTTGAAGGAGAGAGACACATTCAGAGAAAAAGCAAAATACTGGAGTGGAATGTCTTATGCTTCAGCTGAAATTTTTTTAAAAGGCTAGAGTAGCAATCTTCACCTCAAACAAAGCAAAAACCAAACTATAAAGATATTTCATAAAACATTTTACTAAAATTTTATTAAATGTATCATACATAATGAAGTAATATCAATATTAAATATATATGCACCAAGTGGTAGGGCATGCAGATTCTTATGGGAGAAGTTGTGAGCAACAGGAAGAGAAAGCAAAACTATACAAGTGAGGACCTCATCTTCCTTCTCTGAAAACTTGATAAATCTAACCACAAAACAAAAATGAAAGAAGTTGACATAGTGAATAGAATTTTAGTGAAGTTAGATATGATTGATCTCTGGAGAAAACTGAGCGGCTTTAGAAAGGAATGTACTTTTTTTTTTTCTCAGTAGTACATGACACTTCTGCAAAAATTGACCATGCATTAGGACTGTAAAAACCTCACAATCCAAAGCAGAAAAGTAGAATCATTAAATATATGATTTTCAGATCATGATACAATAAAAATTACATGTAATAAAGGCCCAAAGACAGACTAAAATTAATTTGAAGCTAAATAATATAGTCCTAAAGAATGAATGGGTGAAACAAAAATTGATGCAATTTCACCAAAAAGAATGACAATAATGAGACAATACACCATGTTTCTGGGATGCAGATATTGCAGTTGTCAAGGGAAATTTTATATCTAGAGAAAAAGGAGATCAATGAAGTGGGCATGCAACTAAAAAAGTAGAAAAAGAACAAACAAAAACCATCAATGAAATACCAAATTAGAAATTTGGAAAACCAAAGGAAAGGTTAATAAAATTAAAAGCAACAAAACTATTGAAATAATAAATAAAATTAATAAGTGGATTTATGAAAAAAATAAAATATACGAACCTTTGGTTAAGCTGATTAACAGAAAAAAAAAAAAGAAAGAAGAAACCCAAATTACCAGTATCAAAAATTAAAGAAGGTGATTTCACCACTAATGAAGAGGAAATTAAAATAATAATTAGGTGTTATTTTGCCCAACTATATGCCAATAACTGAAAATCTAAGGGAAATAGATGAATATTTACAAAAATACAAATTGAACAGAATAACAAAGGAGGAAATAAAATACATAAATAATCCCATTTTGTAATAAAAAAAAATTAGACAAGTTATCAATGAACTCTCTGAGAAATAATCTCCTGGGATGAATTGATTTACAAGTGAATTTTATCGAACATTTTAAGAAAAATGAATTCCAATACTATATAAACAATTTGGAAAAATAATCAAAGGAATACTAAAAAACAATTATGACATAAATATGGTTCTGATTCCTAAATTCAGAAGAGTAGAAACAGAGAAAGTAACTTACAGAGGAATTTCTCTAATGAATATTGATGCAGAAATTTTAAATAAAATATTAGCAAAGAAAGTACAGTAATTTATCACCAGGATAATACATCATGACCACATGGTATTTACACCAGAAATGCAGGGTTAGTTCAATATTAGGAAAACTATCAGCATGTTGACCACATCAATAAAAAACCTAACAGAAATCATATGATTATCCCGATAGAGGTAGAAAAATCTTTTGACAAAATAAAGCACCAATTTCCGCAAAAAACTTTACAGACCATAAATAGTGTTTTCCCTAAAATGATAAGTAGTATCTATTTTAAAACCATCTAGCAAGCATTTTATGTAATTGGGATAATCTAGGCTCTTTCCCAATAGTATCAGGGGTAAAACAAAGACGTAATACTTTTGTTTAATATTGTACTAGAAATATTAGCTATAGCAATAAGAGAATAAAAGTAAATCAAAGTAATTAAAATAGACAATGATCAAAGAAACCTATCATTCTCTACAGATGATATGATGGTCTTCTTAGATAATCTTAAAAATCAACTTTTTAAAATGGCATCTTATACCATATACCAAGTTAAGGTCAAAATAGTTCTACGATTTAGACATAGAGGGTAATACCATAAGCAAATTAGGAGACAAAGGACTAGTTAATTTTCACATCTATGGAGAAGGGAAGAATGTGTGACCAAACAAGAGATAGTGAACATTAAGAAATGCAAAACAGATAGCTTTGATTACATTAAATTAAAGAGTTTATTTTTTTCATAGTCAGTGCAATGAAGATTAGAAGGAAAGCAGAATGCTGGGAAACAATCTTTACTGTCAATGTCTCTGATAAAGACCTTGTTTGTAAACTTTAAGGAGAACTGGACCAAATTTATAAGAATACAAGGCATTCAGCAGTTGATTATTGGTCAAAGAATATGAAACAGCAATTTTCAGATGAAGAAATTAAAGCTATATGAAGTCCTGTGTAAAAATGGTCTAAATCACTAATGAATAGAGAATTGAAAATTTAAACAACTCTGTGGTACCACCTCCCACCAGATTGGCTAATACGACCAAAAACAAATTGATAAATATAGGAGAGGATGTGGGAAAATTGAAACAATAATGCATTGCTATGGGAGTTGTGAACTGATCCAACCATTCAGAAGAACAATTTGGAATTATACCCAAAGGGCTATCTGCATACCCTTTGATCCATCAATAACACTACCAAGTCTTTATTCCAAAGAGAGCATAAAAAAGCAAAAGGACCAAAATGTATAAAAATATTTATATCAGCTCTTTTTGGGGGAGCAAAGAATTAAAATTGAGGAAGTGTCCATCGAATGGGGAATGACTGAAAAAGTTCTTATATATGAATGTAATGGAATGATGTTGTTCCATAAGAAATAATGTGCATGGAGATTTCTGAAATCTTACATGGACTGATGCTAAATGAAATGAGCAGAATCAGGAGAACATTAAACACAGTAACAGGGACATGGTGCAATGATCAGTTGATAGATTTAGCTATTTTCAACAATACAATAATCTTAGATGATTCCAGAAGATTCATTATTGCAAATGCTACATTTAGAAAAAGATCTATAGAGTCTAAATATAGATCTAAACACACAATTTTAACCTAATTTCTCTCTTCTGTTTTTCTTTCTTGTGTTTTTCTCTTTTCTTCTGATTCTTCTTGTGCAACATGCCTAATGTGGAAATATGTTTAATATGATCATGCATGTATAATCTATATCAGATTGCTTGCCACCTTGGGGAGTGGGAGGAAAAGAAGGAAATGTGGGGAATAAATTTTGAAAGTTAAAATCTTGCAAAAGTGAATTTTGAAACTATCTTTACATGTAATTGGAAAAAATACTATTATGTGGAAAAAATAAAAATAAACAGATAAAAATAAAAAAATATGAAATTTTGTAGAGAATAGACATTCAATTTTTTTTTTTTACCAGTTCCTTGGCAGGACAGGTTAAGTTTTAAAAATTTAAATAGCAAATACTTCCTGGAATGTGTTGGGAACTATTTTTTAAAAATATAACCCATATCCTTAAAAATGAAAAAAATGAAGTAAAATAAACCTAGAAGTCTGTGCATTAGATGGTGATAACACCAGGCAAGAAAGAGCCAATTAGTGAAAATAAGAACTAGTTAAGATCTGGTTTAAGGAACTGGAACCTTGTACTGGATTTCTTTGTCACAGTAGGCTCTTCCATGCTCCTGTCCAGCTGCTCAGTTTCTTTGGTTCTTTTGTTCTTGCCTCCTCCCTCAATTAAAGAGGGGTCACTGAATAAGAGACTGGCTGGGTAAAACAGAATGGATTGTCATTCGTTGCCAAGGTAACTTTTTTCCCCTATTTGAGCGAATATTTTTGAGGGGTTTTTGAAAACAGCAGGAAATCTATTGTCTTGCTTCATGATGACTGAACTGCCATTTTAAAACAACATATAGCCTCTCCTACACTAACTTCCCTTAGATACTAGGTGCCAAATGATTTTGCCAACAGTTTCTAAGAACTCTGACACAATTCTCCTCAAGAACTACATATATTGAAGTTCTGAGGAAGGTGATTCCTTAATACAACCAAGCCAAATGATCATCTTGTCATAACAGGATCAAGTTAAAGAAAAAGGAATCTCTTGCTTCAAAATGTATGCTTAGTGAAATGGATGATACTGCCTTCACCAGTGGTGACATCAATTGCAACAACTGATCACCTAAGTTGCCCTCCAAAGTGGAATAAATTTTTGTAAGATCCTCATCAATTTGATGGGATATAGATAATCTATAAATTAATCCATTCATAGAGAACAGAGAATATAAAACTAGTGGCCTTGAGCATTTTGAAATATATTTAGTGTGACAAGATCACTGGTGTATAGTTCTGATGATGAATATGGATAAGTATAGTTTATTAGACAATGAATATTGCAAATTATTTCAAAGAAAGAAAAATGGATTACCAACTCCTTGGCTTATAATTTGATTGATGAATTGGTTGAGGAATGTGGTTTAATACATGATTGTTTTAATGGGATAAAAAGGTTAACTTATTAGCAATGGGAATTAATTTTATTTTGACAGAAGAGAGAATTATTTATATTTTTGCTTCTATCTTCTTGATCAAGAAAAAATTTAAAATTTTAGAAGAATCATCATAGGAATGCCCAAGAGAGATGGGAAATTTTTCTCATTGTCACTGATGTTTTGGTTATCTAACTGCAATATGTTCAGATCTTCAGATTAAATTGAATTATCACTTAATATGCTTAAAGAATTTGCAAATAAGAGCCCCAATATTTCTTGTAGTAACATGGTAACAATTGATGTACATCTGGAGTTGAGAACATGTTCAATTTTTCTTTTATTTTGTTCTTCATTTTTTAATTTTTTCCACTTAATATTTTTTTCCAATTACATATAAAGGTAGTTTTTGCTACTCACTTTTATAGCATTTTGAGTGCCAATTTTTCCCCTCCCCAAGACAGCAAGTAATCTTATATATGCTACACAGGCACAATCACATTAAACATGTTTCCACAATGTGGCTTGTTTTCAAATTTCAAAAGATGCTAGATACCAAAAATCATATGTTGATAAATTTAATGCAGATCCTCTGTAAAATTTTCAAATTGATTATTGAATCATGGGTTTAGGAACATTTTAAGGATTTCCAATAGGATGAATGAGTGAGTGGTTATATTTAAACTCCATTCTACTTCATGGACTAAAAGTAAAAAGAATTGGTAAATAAAGTGAAAGGACATTGGAAAGAAAGAGAGAGAAAAAAGAGAGAAGAAGAAGATGATGAAAAAGAAGAAAGTAAGAAAGAGAGAGAAAGACAGAGAGAGAAAGGAAGGAAGGACACAAGGGAGGAAGGAAGGAAGATCCTGCAGGGAAAAATTACAATTTGGAATCCTAAGAATCTGAAGTAGTAGTCTGAAGAAATATCCTAAAAGTCTGAAGGAATCCTAAAAGAATATATAAATATTGTGGAATTAAAAAAAAAAGCAATGTGAAATATACAAGTGAAAAAAATGGAACTAGAATTTCCAGGAGGATTATGAAGTTTTGAAAAAAAATGATATAATGAAGAAAATTAGAATTCAAGAATAAGAATTTGAAGAGTCAAATAAGACTTGGCAATTTAGAATAAAAGTTGGAAAATTTTTATAAATCAATGGAACTACAAAAAAAATGTAGAAATAGAACATAGAGACACAAGAAGACACATAAGAAAAATTTGGAAGAAAAACTGAGATTTCTACAAACCAATTACATGTTAACAATTATAAAGCTTTCAAATACATAAAAACACAAGAGCCAAGATTTAACAGAAGAAAAAATAGAAAATCTAAACACTACAATGTCAGAAAGAGAAAATGAATAAACCATAAATGAAGGTCCAAAGAAAACTCTACTTCATATAGATCAACAACAAATACTCTCAATATTTTAAAGAATAATTATGACAATGATTCTCCAAAATGAAAAATTTACTGCATAATCCCCTTTCTATGAGAAGAACATGGTTTGATACCAAAATATGAAAGTATAAACCAGAGGAAAAGCACTTCATACTTTGTGAAACAAAGAGTATAATATACAAGTAGCGACAGAATTAATGTAACAATCCTTTTATTGCTCTTTGAGGATGACAAAATACTTTCCTAACAATAACTAAGTGCAAGAATGGAGCAAGATATAGCAGGGGTGTTATAAATAATGGTTGAATTAAATTTACTGAATTACAAAGAAGTTAAATGAAAATATTAATATAAAATATATGTAATATTAGTAGACTTGTTACAATAATATTTCATAATTATTGACAGTTTCTAGTGTTAGGGCCCAGCTCTGGACCGTGGCCTCCTGTATGGAAAGTAGAGACACCTGGAGGTGTTAACCTGCCTGCGTGGCATGCTAGCTGGTCTAGTAAGCTACGAGGTACTGGGAATGCCTCAGTAACAGGGTAGGCTCCACCTACGGGGAGGAACATGGGAGGAGCTCGGGTGCCTAAAGATATACTGGAGCATTGGGGGGATCCCGGGGGGGAGTGAATGAATAATTAAAGAGTGAACTGCTGCCAACTCGAGTGTTCTGTCTAGTTATTCCCCTCCCCCACAGGAGGGACCAGGGACTCCTGAGGACCAACAAACACCTAGATCTTGAGGTAAGATTCCAAGCGAAGCCCCAGGGAGGGAGGATTAGCTTAAAGAGCCCGGGACATTTAAATAAGTAAAAGGAGCCTGGGATATTTAAATTAGTGCAGAAAGCCCTGGACATTCTAGAAATAATATAAGAATCCTTAAATATATAAACGTATTGATTGTATTAATAAAATTCCTCATGACTAATGAATCTTAACACACTAATATAAGTCACATCATTACAGCAATATGGAGAAAAAACAATTGTCAGTTCATGGTATTCTTTTATGTTCAAAATGCTAAAAAATATAGAATGAAAGGACCTTTCTCTTAGTATGATAGAAAGCAAGAAATAATATAAATTGTAATGGGGAAATACTTCAAATTTTCTCAATAAATTTAAGTCTGAAGCAAAAATATAGACTGTCTCTAATAATAATTGACATTACTAGAAATTCTTGCTTTAGTAATATGGAAAGTAAGTTAAAGGAATAATCGCAGGCAAAGAGGAAGCAAAACTATATCTATTAATCTATGACATGATTTTTGCAATTTTACAATTGCAATAATTACATCAGTAAAGTAGAAAGTTAGAAAAAATTGTGCACAGTGATCTTCACATTTTTTTATATTGTTTAAAGGTGGGAGGAAGAGACAAGAAAGGAAACTCTATTTATGTTAACCAAAAGCATTATTTGGAAGTTATGTATTTATTATGACAAATATCAAGTTTAGAGAAATACAGCTTCTAAACAGTTTTCAATATAGCTAAGAAAGCCCAAATACTTGGAAATATATTTAATATTTGTATTTGGGTAACAGCAAAATAGTAAAAAAAAATATGATTTATTATCTAAATCATTAGTGGTACTTTATAAATCAAATTACTAAGAGGATATATGATAGAATTATACAAATTAATAACAAATATATGGAAGAAAAATGGTAAAGAAAGAAAAGGTAAAAAATAAAAAAAGTAAATTTAGTGATATCAAATCTAAAGTAATATCACACAACAGTTTTTTTAAAGTACTAGATATCACATAAAAATTAGAAAATCTAATATACATAGCATTGTCACATAAAACTATAATGCAATTGTCCTGGAAAAGATATTCTAAAAATTAATAACATAGCAAAATTAAGGACGATTTTGAAAAAATGCTTTTAAATCATTTTCTCATTTCATACTCCAATAGAATTTAAATGGAAAAGCTATATAAATATAAAACACCACACTAAACTATTAATGGAGATTTTTCACATCTTTGGCTATGAAGGAGAAAATATACAGTATGATATGAGAAAGGGGAGATAAAATAGAGAGCCCCAAATTATTTCAGAAGTCTTTTGCATGCATAAAATTAGTAGAAATTTAATTTCAGGAAAGGCATAGACTGGGGAAATATCTGCTTAAGCATCTCTAAAGGTTTAACATCATCTGTATCGAGAAAGAGCAAGATTAGAAAGCAATCCCCACAAAAGCAAGTGTTGAAGAGCTTTGAACTGTTTTTTTTGGAAGAAATGAAAAGGAATGCAAATTATCAAATGTTATCTGAACAGTCCCTTGAAAGGATGATGACATCTGAACTGCTCCTTAAACCAATCTCTGAGATATTATCTCATACACATCAAATTAATTCATATATTAAATTATGTGATGTTGCAATTTGGGAGAATCCTGAGATGATTACTTTTAACATTAAATATCAGTGTAACTAGTCTGAGTAGGAGGTGGAGAGATGGAATTGATATCTGGAAGATCTGAGTTGAAATCCTGACTCAGAACCCTTCTATTTGACCTTGGGCAAATCATATAACTTCTTTCAGCTTCATTTTCTTCATCTATAAAAAACATTTTGCAAACCTTAAAGCATTATATAAATGCTTCCTATGATAATGATGATGATGATGATGGTGACACCATATATTATTATAGCTATTAGTCTAACCATTCTTGAAAACAATTGGAATTCACACAGAAAATATATCTTATTCATATATTTATGTTTATGAATCCAAAAGCTGGAATTATATGCCAACGACATAAGTTACACCAAGGAAAGGCTCATATGCTAGGAGCAAGGAGAGGGGTCCTGTGACTGTAATCCCAGCTACCAGAGAGGTTGCAATTTTGATGTCTCTGGAGTTTTACAGTTCTGAGCTGCAGTGGACTATATTGATCAGGTGCACCTAACAAACCAGCTTGGGTTGAAAATAGAGCAGGTAAGAATTACCATGCCAGTTAGAAGCAGGACTGGGTGGTGACTAACCCTTGCACTTCTAGACTTTGCAAGGTTGGAAGATCCAGTAAGAAAATCTACTCAATTATTTTTAGCAATATTTTTAACCAAAATATGGAAGAAAAATGTGAAAATTCCGTTTGTCTTCTCGGTGAGTTTATATTATTCACTTAAGTATCTGTTCTTTGTTTTCCTAGAAAAGTGAGATCCCAGTTTCCTTAGGTCCCACTCATCTTCTAAGCATCATTTTTACTTATTTCATTAAATATTTCCCAATTACATGCTTAAAAAATTGGTCAGTGTTTAAAACTTTGATTTTTAATTTCTCTTCTTTTATCCTACCCCTCCACGCTCCTTGAGAAGCTGAGCAATTTGATATTGATTATATATGTGATGAATACAAAAAAATCTATATTAGCATTGTTGCAAAAGAAAACTGAGAAAAAGTGAAACAAGAAAAAGTAAGTTTTTTTTTCTTTTTAAAGTATACTTCAATTTGCCTTCACAGTCCATCACTTCTCTCTCTGGAGGTTAATGGCATTATTTATTCATCATGAGTCTTTTGGAATTGTCTTGGATCTTTGTCTTGATCAGAGTAGCTGAGTCACAGTTGATCATTGTTACAATATTATTTTTATTGTTTGAAATATTCTCTTGGTTTTTCTCATAGTGCTTAATATGAGTGCATATTAGTCTTCCCAGGTTTTCTGAGACCATCCTGATCACCATATCTTATAGCAGATGAGTGTTTCATCATATATGTATCCCACACATTGTTCAGACATTCCTCAATTGAAGGATATCCCCTTTGCCTTTTTTTTTTAAAGGCTTTAACTATTTTATACAAATAAGTACTTTTCCCTTTTCTTTGATCTCTTTGGGGTACAGACCAAATAGTGATATTGCTGCATCAAAGGATATGCCGAATTTTACAGCTTTTTGGGTGTAATAGAACACTTTTAAAGATTGATTTTTAATGTGAAATAAGTTGTGAGTGGTTTGTATAAATTATATAAATAGGTAATTGGCTTATTTGGGGAGCAGAGAGGTGGAAAGAGTGTTGATTCCATAGTCTGGAAAGCCTGGGTTCAAATCTAGCTTGAGGTACTAGCTGTGTGTGGTCCAGGGCAATTCATTTAATGAGTACTTACCTCAAATTCCTTATTTGTGAGAAAGAGAGAATAATAGCAACTACTTATGAAATTATTTTGAGAATAAAATGATTTAATATTCATAAATCATTTTGCAAACCTTAAAGCACTAATACTAGCTATTTTTATATTACTATTTTCATTTCTTTCGTAAGATACTTGTCTTCTGTTTAATGAGATAAAGTTTGTGTCTGAGAGGAAGTTTGCAATGTTTACCACATCTTTACGTTCCACTGTGATTTATTTGAGTAAATAGCTTTGTGTTATATGAAGTTCCTCTGCTTTCAAACTGAGGAAAGAAACTAGAATTCTAGTCATTTTTCTTGAAATAATTGTTCTGCAATTCTTTTTGTTTTCTTTTAAATGTATTATTTATTTTTTCAACCTTCTTGTATTTGAAAGTCAAATTTTCTATTCAGCTCTGGTCTTTTCATTAAGAATGCTTCAAAGTTCAAATGCTTCTATTTCTTTGAATATCCATTTCCTCCTCATTAAGTAAATTGAGTTTTGGTGGGTAGCTGAATCTTGGTTTTAATCCTAGCTCCTTTGAATATCATATTCCAAGCCCTTTGATGTGAAAGCTGCTAGATCTTGTGTTATCCTGATTGTGTTTCCATAATCCTCAAATTATTTTTTCAGGCTATTTGTGAGATTTAGTTTTCTGGAATTTGACTATAATATTCCTAGGACTTCTCCTTTTGGAATCTCTTTCATGAGGCAATCAGTGGATTCTTTCAATATCCATTTTACCCTCTGGTACTAGAATATTAAGGCAGTTTTCTTTGATAATTTCTTGAAAGATGATGTTTAGGCTCTTTTTTTCTCATGGTTTTCAGGTGGTCCAAAAATTTCTAATTTATCTCTCCTGAATCTATTTCCCTGGTCAGTTGTTTTTCCAATGAGATATTTCACATTGTCCTCTATTTTTTCATTCTTTCAGTTTTATTCCACAATTTTTTGATTTTTTCAAGATATCATTAGCTTCCATCTGCTCCTGTCTAATTTTTAAGGAATTCTTTTCTTTTCTTTTTTAATTAATTTGTTTTCAGTTTCCTACAATCACTTCCATAAGTGTTTCATTTTCTCCTTCTCTCTCTCTCCTTCCTCCCCTAGATGACATGCAATCTTAAATGGGTTCTATGCATACATTCTTTTATACCATATTTTCACAGTCCTTGTACACTGTGGCAGATTCTATGCACAATGCTCTCCTGGTTCTGCTCATTTCACTCAACATAAATTCATATAAGTCCTTCCAGACCTCCCTGAAATCCTCCTGTTCACCATTTCTCACAATACAATAGTATTCCATTACATTCATATACCACAACTTGTTCAGCATTCCCCAAGTGATGGGCATCCCCTCAATTTCCAGTTCTCTGTCACCATAAAGAGAACTGCTATAAATGTTTTTGCACATGTGGGACCTTTTCTTATTTTTATGATCTCTTTGGGATAGAGTCCTAGAAGTGATATTGCTGGGTCAAAAGGTATGCACATTTTTGTAGCCCTTTGGGTATAGTTCCAAATTGTTCTCCAGAATGGTTGGATCAGTTCACAGTTCACCAACAAAGATTTAGTGTTCCAACTTTCCCACATCTTCTCCAACATTTATCATCTTCCTGTTTTTTCATGGTAGCCAATATCATAGGTATGATATGGTACCTCAGAGTTGTTTTGATTTGCATCTCTCTAATTAGTAACGATTTAGTGAATTTTTTTGTATGACCATAAATAACTTTGATTTCTTCTTCTGAAAACTGCCTGTTCATATCCTTTGACCATTTATCTATTGGGGAATGACTTGTGTCCTTGTAAATTTGATTCAGTTCTCTATATATTTTAGAAATGAGGCCTTTATCACAGACACTCATAAGGAATTGTTTTCATCAGTGAGCTTTAAGATCTCCTTTTCCATATGGCCAATTCTGCTTTTTTAATCACTGCCTTTTTGGATATTTTTGCCATTTTCTTTAGTCTATTTTTTGAGGTTTTACTTCCTTCAACATTTTGGATCCCCTTTAGCAAGCAGTTGACTCATTTTTCATGATTTTCTCTTATCCCTCTCATTCCTCTTCCCAATTTTTCTTCTACTTCTCTTACTTGATTTTCAAAATCCTTTTTAAGGTTTTCCATGGCCTGAGATCAATTGGTACTTTTCTTGGATGCTTTGGATATAGGAACCCTGACTTTGTTGTCTTCTTCTGGTTGTACGTTTTGATCTCCTTTGTCACCAAAGTAAGATTCTATAGTCTGATGCTTTTTCTGGTTTTGCTCATTTCCCCAGGCAATTACTTGACTTTTGAGCTCTTTCTCAAGGTTGTTTTCTGTTTCCAGTGGGGGTGGGGGAGTGTACTGTCAGACACCCAATCTCCTCACAATCTCTGGTCCTAGAGCTCCAAAAACAGCTGCCACTGCTGGGGCTACCACAGGCTCTTCTGTCCTCTCTGCTGCTGGGGGCTGGGGTCAGAATGCACTACTCTCTCAAAGGGTTCCAACAGGCTTTTTACCGCTGACCTTTCAAGTTGTCCTCTGCCTTTTGGGGTAGAGAAGTCTGAAAATTGCCACAGCTGCCAGTGATTCAACCTCCGCATCCCCATCCCTCCAAGGCCTGCTCAGTCTCCACCTTTGTTGTCTTCTCCTACAGTGTACTGAAGTACACTGTACTCCACTTCTAGCCTAGTGCAATAGGCACTTTCCATCAAACTTCCAGGTTATCTGAGACTAGAGATTTCCTTTACACCATCATTTTGTGGGTTCTGAAGCTGCATAATCTGTTTAGAGTCATTTTTAAAACTATTCGGTGGGGTTTGGGGGAGAGCTCAAGCAAGTCCCTGCTTTTACTCTGCCATTTGGGCTCTGTCCCCTCAATTAGAATTTCAAAGGCTCTTTTCACACAAGACTATTGTCCTCTTAGTTTATGTCTTCCCCACCACCGTACTAACTTTTTATGGTCTAATTATTTTGTTTCTTGGTTTTTTTGTTTTTTTTTTTTTGTAATTGCTTGCTCATTTTTCCCATCTATTTCTTGAATAATAACTTTGTGGTAAATTTGGGCTTTCCTTACCTTGGGGTACTGAGGCTCTGTCACAAGTTTTTGGGGATTTTTGTAATGCTGTTGTTTGCAGAACTAGTTCTCAGGGTCTGTAAATTTTCAGTGCTTCCAAAATGGTGTGATCTTGGCAAAGGTATGGTCACTGCTGTCCTACTCAGTGCTCTCATCTTAATGAACAAAGGGCCCTTGGTCTTAGTTACATGTACTATAGCTTCTCTGTGCTTTGGTACTCTGACCAGGGTCCCCTTTTCTTTCTTTTGACTGAACCCCTGCACTCTTTTCTACCCTGTAAATGTGACCTAGAACTGGTAGAATCTCACATGTGCAGTAGAGTTGCCAGTCAGCACTAACTGTACCCAAGGCCAACAAAAGTTTCCTTTTAATCTTTTCTGAGCAGTTGTCCAATCCTCTAACTATCTCTGACCTTAGGGCTCCCCAAGCTGCTGCTGCTACAGCATGTGTGAGCTTCAAATATCCCTCCACTATACCTTCACCCTATGTTACATACTTCTCCTGCCTATCCTCTTAAGTTTTCTTAAAATGGAAAAAATAAATAATTTCATCTTGCCTTTTTTTTTTTTTTTTTGGTTATGCCACTCGAAATTTTGATTTGAGATCTTATTTTAAACTTGTTTGGAAAAGATTTCTGGAGAAGTGCAACTGACTGGTTGCCCCTAATCTGCCATCTTGGCTCCAACCTTCATTATATTTTCTACTGTTTTAAGGGTTAGGATAATCTGCTTTACTCTCCTTTCACCCTCCCCAGTAGAGTCAGTAAGTACTTTAGGGTGTCTAAATCCCATATATTATTTATGTCCTTATGCTATCGCTTTCACCTCTTTCAGTGGCTATAGCCTTGGGACATCTAAAAAGTTGAAGAGAAAAAAGATAAATACCCTTCTCTAAGGTATTAATGACAGCAAAACATGTACCACAAACCCTTTACATTGACATTGTTACACACAATTTCAAAAAAGTAATGGAAGTTAAGCTCACTTAATTACCCATTGTTCCTAATCCTGCTTGTCAATTCTTGTTTGGAGAGGAGTCACCGATTTTTAGTTTTGTATTACATGCTATTAATCATCTATCTAGTCACCCCCACCTGTTTGTACCTGTTAAACATCAAGTGGCCCTTACATCCAGGCAATTGGGGAGGTGCTGAGATTAAATGACCCATCCCCTTTTGCTGACCTGGACCTTTCTGTATTGTCTTTATTTCATTATTAAAGTCATAATAAAAACTGGCTCCATCTTAAATCCCTTGCTGACTTCTAATGATCAGCCTGTCAATGTGTTGTTACCACGGTGTGCTTTGAATAAACTTCTTTTAATTTTTTTTTTTTTTTTGCTGAGTTTTGACTTATTAATCAGGGTGAAAGTCCAAAGGATTTTCATTTCAGCAAAAGAGTGAGCTATTAAAAGCTTTGAGGACTTTTATCCCTGGCTATCATTACTATGGGTAGTTCTGCTCCACCCAGCAAAGTGACATCAGGCACTTCCTGATTGGAATGTTAAGTTACTTAAGTTAAATTAGTTATATAAAGTTAGGCTGTGAAGTGACAGAGGAAAGCTCCCCAAAACTCAGGATGGATAAAGGAGAATGGGGTCCCAGAATACAAATTTTTATTTTCTTTTTAATTGTGCACAAAGAAAAATTAGCACACTCTGAAGACGTAGGTAAGTAAATGCCTTGCATACATTTGCATGAGAATGTTGGTATTCACAAAAGAGTGGTAGGAGTCAGTCTGCCAGGAATTCCCAGGAAGTACAATGGAAGTTGGACTCCCAAGGTGAACAATCTCTAATAGCTGCAGAAAATACTGATAGATAACACCACAACTAAGAGATAAACTCAACAGCAAATGGTAAAATTATGGAAATAAAAGAAAAAAAATTCAACAATATCAGGGATTGAAAGGATTAGGTATGTACTCTGTCAGATGCATATTCTAAATTTGTTTTGAATATCTATAGAAAGAAATATAGTGGCATAAAAGAATAGGTATACAATATACTGTCTAAATAACATTGTAATTTAGTGTTCGAGAAATCCAAAAGTCCAAGCTTTTCAATTAAGAACTCATAATTTGACAAAAAATGCTAGTAAAATTGAAAAGCAGTTTGGCAGAAACTAGGTATTGAGCAAGTTTTCACACTGTACGCCAAGATAAGGCCAAAATGGATAAATGATTTAGACTTAAAAAGTGATATCATAAGTAAATTAAAAGAGCATCAAAAATGTACCTCTCAGATCTATTGAAAAAGGAAGAATCTATGGTCAACCAAGAGACAGAGGGAATAATGGGAAGTAAGCTGTGTAATTTTTTATTGCTATTGTTTAGTCATTTCAGTTGTCTCTAATTCCTTATGACCCTTTTTAGGGGTTTTCTTTGGAGAGATACTGGAGAGATTTATAACTTATTTCTCTCATTCATTTTACAGATGATGAAACTAAAGTGACCAGGGTTAAGTGACTTACCCAGAGTCAGACATCACATTACATTAAAAAGATTTCACACAAGCAAAACTAATGCAGCCAAAAGTAGCTGGAAGGCAAGAAACTGCAGGTGGCATGGGGAGAATTTACAACAAATTTCTCTGATAATGGCCCATTTCTCAAATATATAGGTAACTGAGACAAATTTATTTAAAAAAAAAAGAAACAAAGAAATATACTGTGATCCATTACCTGATTTGTAAATGTTCACAGTATATGAATGGGCAATTTTCAGAAAGAGAAATCAAAGCTATCAATAGTCAGAGTTTTTAATAAAAGGTTCCAAATCGCTACTGATTAGAAAAATGAAAATCAAAAGAGCTCTCAGATACACGTATCAGATTGACTAACATGAGAGACAAGAAAAAAAGTGACAAATGCTAGAGGGAATGAAGAAAATGGGACACATGCACCATGTGGATTTGACAACTGATCCAACCATTTTGGAGAACAATTTGGAAGTATATTAAAATGGTATAAAATTATGAAAATATGTTTTTTTTTCTCAGCAATAATTCTGCAAGGCCTACATCCCAAGAGATCAAAGGAAAAAAGACCTATTTGTACTTAAATATTTATATCACCTCTTTTTGTGGAGACAAAGAGAATTTAGGTGATATCCATCATTTGGGGAAGGGTTGAGCAAGATGTGACATAGGATTGTGGTGGAGTGTTATCATGCTATAAGAAATGACGAACGTGGTGGTTTCAGAAAAATCTAGAAAGACATGTCAATTGACGCAAAATGAAGTGAACAGAACTAAGAGAATACTGTATATAGTGACAGTCATATTTTAAGAATTTTCAAATGTAAAAGAGCTAGCTACTCTGCTCAATACAATGACACTTTTTAAACATTTTAAACATTTTTGTGATTCTTCCTTTTAATTGAGTTTTGTTTGGTTTTTGTTTTTTTCAATACAACCAACACAAAGATATGTTTTTCATGGTTTCCCATGAATTGGGGATTCAAAATCTTTAAAAATGGATATTACATTTTTAAAAATGTAATTGGTAAATATTTAATGAAAGAAAAACAACATTTGAAAAGATGGGGAAGCCTCATTTTTTCCCTCTACTTTGACTAACATCAGTTGGGTATCTTTATAGGTATTCTATAAAGTAATAGAGAGTAATATAATTTATATTTTTAAGCATAATTCAATAAATGTTTTTTACATGTTGGAAATGGCCTTTTCTCCCTTATCCTGGTTTTCTGCAAACTGTCTTATGTTTACATTTTGATGACTCAGTTAATCCTTGGACTATCTTGATCTGATTTTCACTAATTCTATATGTGTCTAGCCTCATTATAGCTATTTTCTCCACTAAATATCTGACCAGGCCCAAGGAACTGATAAAATTATTTTAATCATATGTTAAAATAAAGCTATATAAATAATTACATATTAAAATAAAATATTGCAAATGGCATTGGTGGATACTCTCCTTATATCCCAAACACATGGAATATTCTATTAACCTATTACTTGAAGTGTTTATCCTCAAAATTCCTGCTGCACACATTAAACTTATTTAAATCTTTTTCATCTTAAAAGATTCAACTCAAAGAATGCCTTTTATATGAAAACTTTATAAATTCTTCATCATTGCTTCCTTCTGAATATTCTGAGAACTTTGGAAAACTCATGTCACATCTAAATTAGTCAATAATCAGTTACGAAGCACCTATGTTCTCATACGTAAAAAGAAAGATTGTAGGTACCAAGAAAGGTAAAAGTATTGCTCTACTCTAAAGTAGCTCAGATGAGGGAGACAGCATAAAAACTGCTATGTGAATAAGCTATGGGAAGTTGGAAATTGGTAATAATCAGCAGAGTGAAGGCATTAGAATTAAGAGTAATTGGAAAAGGATTCTTGGAGATGGTAGGGTTTAGGTGGGATTTGAGGGAAGCCGGGAGGTGGAAATTAGGAGGGAGAAAATTCTAGCTTTGGGGGACAGCCAATAAAAATGTCCAGAGTTGAGAGACTGAGTACCTCGTTCAGGGAACATGATGTAGGCCAATGTCACTGGATCTCTGAGTATATGTGCATGGAGAGGGTAGTGTAATGTACAAGAACACTGGAATGTGAGAGAGTCAAGTTATGAAGCCCTTTGAATGTCAGAGGATTTCATATTTAATCCTTGAAGTGTAGGATACACTGGAACTTACTGAGTTTGAGGGGAGGGAATGAAATGGTCAGTCCTGAGGTTTAGGGATTTAATTTTGATAGCTGAGTAGAGAATTATAGATATTTTTGTATTTATCTTAGATAATCTTAAGGTAGATGTGTTACTTGAATTTTGGGCCCCAATTTCCCTACCTACAGAATGAAGTATGTATTGGAAGACCTCTAACACTTCTTAAACTTAAGTAGTTCATTTTTTATGATTTCTCTATTAAATTTAAGCTCCTTGAGAACAATAACTGTGCATTTTTCATCTTTATATCCTACACAATGCCTGTCAAAATGCCTCCTATCTTGATTTAATAAATATTCACTGAATAAATGAATTTTGGAGAGATAAAGTGAGCTTTCTTGGCCAAAGAGCTAATAAGGGAGAGGGTGAATTTTGTACTATATATTGAATTAGAAGCATAGCTGTACTTTTAGGATCAAGCCTCCAAGTTTGTTACATTTACATTCTCCAAAGTTCAAATGTTAGTATGTGCAAAAGGTACCTTTTATTACATTCAGCTGCTAAGACAGCGCACAAAAAAGACACAGTCTTTTAGGAGCTAAGATCTAAACACTCCCTCAGAGACTTAGAATCTGCAGGATCTAGAGAACTAGAGACTTAAGGCTGGCTTTTCCCTCTGTGCTCTGATCTGTGACATGGCCTTCAGCAAATGCTCCATCTCTCCTACTCAGTTTGTTTGTATATTGTTACATTTGCTGTGTGATTTGTGGGAATATAGTGAAAAACAAGACAGTGGTAGAATATTTCACATTCTTTGGAAGAAAGGTGTTGGGAAATTCCAGATTACTGTAATTATGTAGCACACAAGACATTTGTAATGCCGTGAACTGTATAAATGTTTTGCAATTTCAAAAGCAAAATTAAATTGGCTCAAGCACTGCTACATCTTCAAATACATTTATTTTCTAATGGTGTGGCAAATTACTAGCCAGCTCTTTCCTAATCAAATTGTTCTTCTTGGTAATCTAAACTACTGGTATCTAAAGACTTTTTTTTTAACAGTAATCAATGCAATTTTAAAAAGAAATGATATCCGAATATATTTTAATTCATTTATTTCTGATTTTATGCATATATTGCCATACTAATGATTATGTACTATATGTACCTTAAATAATTCCTCCTACAGGAAATATGGAGAAACTTTTTTTTTTTTTTGGAAGACAAGGAGGGTTGACAGCTGTGTGATGGATATTATACATAATAAAATGAGGAAATGATAATAATTAGGAAGCTACAGTAATAGTCCAGGTGAGAGATGATAAGATTCTAAATTAGGGTAGTGACTATTTTTAGAGAATGGACATGTTAGAGAACTTGGAAAGGTAAAACATAAGTTTTGGCTACTAGAACAGAATTTAGAATACAGCCACAATTAGGAAGCATGGCTAAAGGTTGATTGAACAATGGAGATTGAGAAAGAATGGTTAGAGAGGTAATGGAAACAAAAGAAAGAAAAATCAGGACATTCAAGAGTGAGAAGTGTCCAGAAGGAGTAGGTGATCAGTGGTAATAAATGCTACAGAAAGGTCAAAAAGGATTAAGATTAAGATAAAACAATCAGAATTAAAATTAAAAGATTATTGATAACTTGAAAGTTATCTTTTGTTATCTATTGTTATCAAGTTATCTATTGATAACTTGAAAGTTTCAATTGGTGATGAGTAAAAGATTAAGGGGAAACTCGATGGATGGTGATGTCTTTTACCAAAAAAAAAAAAAAGGAAAGATCAGAAAAAGGGCTGGATCAGGGTGAAAAGATCATGTCTTTTTTATCTATCTCTGCTCTTCCTGATCTATATACCCTTTTCCTCTGGAAAACAAAAGTGGATGTGGGACAACATGAGAAGAAGGGATTATCTCATTGGCCAGTACTCCACAGAGTAGAACTCCCAGTTGTGCTGATCCTCAAAAGAGGGCAATGGGGTTTGCCTGTGGTGTAACTGAGGGCACCTGGTTGAGATCAGATCATATACTTCCTGCCCTGCAGTCTCCATGTCCGGTGTAGCCAAAAGAGTAAGGTGATTGGGGTGGTTGTGTTAGAACAAGTCTGTGATTGACTGTCATGATATGCAAACCTTCTTCCTGCCCACTGATTAAATTGTCCTTTTAGAAAAACCACTGGAACTCTTCCTTCCAAATGCATATAAAATATATACAGTTTTATATATATATATATATATATATATATATATATATATATATATGTATATATATATATATACACATATATATAATAGCAATATAAAATATAGCTGTTGAGGGTCATATAACTCCCTCTTTCCAAATTAGTTCTCTATGCAGCTAAAGAAGCAAATAATAGCTGAGGAGTAGGCAGGTTATTTTTCTAATAGATTGGAGTAGTCAACAGTCAAAATAGTATTACCAACGAGTCAAAGAAATACCCAATCCTAGGATAAAGAATGTCTATTGTTACTGGAGATACAAGTAGAAGAAATTATATTTTATGTAGTCATTTATCAGCAGCAAGAAAGTACTGGGGAGTACAGCTTTTTCTGACTAGAAGGAGAAACGGAAAGAGCAAAACGTAGGAGCTCTGCGGAAAGAAGTATAGGGATATAGATACATGTCAAGGTTAGGAACAGTACAAGAGAAGAACACTAATCTATGTTGACTAGTAGAAGTATGAAATGCTATTGAGTGAAACATGAACCAGATTAAAGCATAATTGGGAAATGTTCACCAAAATGACTAAAAATGCAATGTAACACAGATAATGTTAATTTATAGTTTTCCGAGTCAATACACAGCTGCCAGTATCCTTAATGTATGGATTGGTGGCTCCAGTGGAGTACCAGAACTGTATATATCAAATTGCTCACTTGTGGAGTGGGGAAGGGATAATGGGAGGGAAAGATTGGTAAAACAAACAAAAGCTCTGTCAACTTGGAAAATAAAACTAAACTGTTTTTAAAATTATATAGGTTCAAAGTAAATCTTCTTTTTGGATGTTCTTTATATATTAAAATATTTTTATATCTTAATGACACATTAAGTTCACAATTAAAAACAAGGAAAAAACATGTAAAAAAGTACATCAACTCACCAACATTTAGTAGTTTACTTAATTTAACTATATCATTTGATTCTTTTCTTTCTCTGTATATAAATATAGAGATGAATATGGAGAGGTTAGAGATAGATGATAGATAGCGATGATAGATGAACAGATAGGTGATAAATGATAAAGAGAGATAGAAATGATAGGGAGATAATGAATAGATAGGCAATAGATGATAGGTGATAGATCATAAAGAGAGATGATAGGTGAGAGAGAGAGAAAGAGACAGAGAGAAATGATGGATAGGCAGTGATAGATTATAAACAGATAGAGAAAGAGGAATAGGTAGAGGTAGATAAATAATAGACAAGCTTCTTGTTATACCTCATGTCACTTGTCCTCCCAGTGCCTTGGGCAGTTCTCTAAGACAGTAAGTTACAAAGGAACCATTGTATGGAATTAGGAGAGGGGTTCCTACTATAGATTGTCATTCCAATTCTTCAAGTTCAAAATTCTAGAAAATTTTAAAGTGTAGATTTTTCTGAGACACAGAAAATTTCAGTGACTTGCTCAAAGTCACTCAGCTCATGTTAGAGTAACATATCATTGGTTTTTACAAAGGATGAGTATGGTAATTTGACCTTGGACACTCATTTCTTCTTTGGCCTTCCAAAAGTCATAAACTTCCCTGATCCTTTTTTACCTCTTCTATAAGAAAGACTCTAGACATTCTCAATGCCTACTGTATATCTATGGCCCCATGACCCTAGAGGTCATCATACTGCTTACCAGGGTATAAGAGGAGTACCATCTTTCTAGCCCTGGGCACTGTTGCATGTCATAATGCACCCATAGCAATTTATCAACTGCTTGGGCTGATTTATAATACTATTAACAGACATTTCATTTGTAGTCCACTAAACCACGAGAATGTGAGAGAGGACACTATGATTATTTCAGATTCCTTTTCACAAAGGCTTCTAATGCTATGAGGCCCCTTTTCTCAACATAGTCATCATTTACACATCTATAAAGTAAGACAGACATTGCTACTCCACTACTCTATTTTATTTGGGATACTTAAACTGATTGCAAGCTTCTTAGACTTAAAGATGACACAAAGCTTGGAGGAATTCATGCTACATTGGATGACAGAATCAGAAACTCAAAAGATTCTAATAGACTATACCATTGCGCTGTCTGATTAGAAGAAATTCAGTATGGATAAATGTGAAGTGCTATTTGTGAGTTTAAAAAAAACCTTCCTAAGAACAAGAAAAGGGGCAGAGCTAAGCATCAGTTTGTCTTATAAATATCTTAGGGACTTAGTGAATCACAAGTTCAGCATGGATTAGCTTTGTGATATAGCAGGAAAAAAAGGTGATGGAATCTTATCTTACATTAAGAGGAAAATAATATCTAGGATTAGGGAGACAATGTAATATTACTATCGTCTGTATCACATTTGAATTTATAGCTCTATGTACCACCATTTTAGGAAGGACATTGATAAGCATGAGAATGTCCAAAGGTAGGTGACAACAATATCAAATCACCTCAATTTAAAGACATGTGATTGATTGAAGAAACCAATTTGTCACAGATGGAAGTTGTCCTCAAATGTTCAAAAGAATCTCAAATGGAAGAGGGAACAGATTGGTTCTGATTGTTCTAAGGGGGCATAATTAAGACCAGTGTGTGGAAGTGCTTTGAAAAATGTGCTGGATTTAGAGTTGAGGAATATGGGTTCAAATTTAAGTTGGGTTACTGACTGTGATAAATTAATTTGAATAATAAAAATAAATAATTTGGATAATAAAATAAAATTGGATAAATCATTTATTTTTTCTGGACTCTAATTTCCTTACTTGTGAAATAATAAGACTAGACTAGTTTACCACATAAGTCCTAATTCCATCTGTAAATTCATAAACAAATAGGTAAACATAGGTTTGATAGTGAGAAAACTTCATTATAATGACTATAAAAAACTATCCCAAAGTGAAATTTGGTTCCTTTTCACTTGAGATTCTTGAGAAAGAGGGAAAGATCTATTAGTTATGCTGCGGTATAGTGGTATGATATAAGAGTATTGTTTATGAATGAATAGACCTAGTTGAGAGTCTTCAAAATTATGCTATTTTTGTAATTTCAATCCTTTTTTTCTATTCCTTTCTTCTTTATTCATGCATTCAGGCTCTGGTACCTCCATGAGGATTACACCCCCGTATATGCAAATATGATATTGCTCTAGAACATACAACATGTGCCTAATTTGGTTTGGAGAACACTCTACCTGATACCCCTGAAATAAACAAGAATGACCAGGAAGTCTGTACAAAGGCTTGTTGTGGTTCAGTCATTTTTCAGTCATGTCTGACTCTTTGTGAGTCCATTTGGGGTTTTCTTACTATTTTCTTTTTCTGCTCATTTTACAGATGAAGAATTGAGGCAAAAAGGGTTAAAGTGACTTACCCAAGGTCAAACAATTGATAAGGATCTGAGGCCAGATTTGAACTTAAGAAAGTGACTATTCCTGACCCCAGGCTCAGCACTCTCATTCCCTGCACCACCTAACTGCCCAGTATAATAGCTTATTCCCTCCCATGTAAAGAGTGAAAATTGGTCTGGTTGCTTAGTTAAGTTTAGAGGAAAGGTCAACATAATCCTCCTCCTCTAAACATATGGTGACACATTTACTCATTTTCAAGTTTGCTGCTTCTTTAGCATTTTACTGTTTCATGACACAACACCGCTTTTTACTTGTAAAAGGATACTGAAGATACTTACTAGTGCAGAACAGTTATGGAGTACTTTACTCAAGCCAGTTTAAAATGACCTTCAAATATGGGAATTTCTATTCTTCATCCCAGATGTCTAACAGAATTCAATCTGCATTTTTTTCCTTAATGTCATCCCATCTACTACAAAATCCCTTTTTCCCTTCCAAAGAATTTCTCTCTCTCTCCTTGAAAAGTACAACTCTCAGATATCATGTACAAGTTTAACAGGTGATATTCTGAAAAGTAACAGTAAGATTGACAGTATAGGCTCTACATTTATTTCATCTTAATGTTTTTATACATAATTTCCTTCCATTCATCAATCAAAGATTTTTTTTTAAACTGCCAGAACTGCAAATTCAACTTAGGTTATGAAAAATCAAGGTGTGTTCTTTCCATCTTTTACATTTTCATTAAGCATGAGTCTGCCATGGCAATTCCCAGTGACAGTTTGGTTGCTGACATTGAAGGTGCACCAGGATCAAATCCCCAATTCCATTGCTCTTCAACAACAGCAGGAGAATATGGTTCAGTAAGGTGGCAGAAATGTCACCAAGACAGAAGAGCCCATCAGCTGCATAATTGCCATTTTTCACAGTCACTTTTCTGACTGTAACTAAGCTTTAATTATAACAAAGTGTATCTTCCTCCAGGCTCACCAGTCTGCCATTTGGATGAGGAATTCATTAAAAACAGTTTTCAAATGTCACTTACTTTCAAACTTTAATTCATATGTACTAGTGGTAAAAGTGAAAAGCCATTTAAAAATGGCTACTGAAGTTAATATTGCAAATATAGTTTTGTTGATATTTTTTCAATTTTCATCTTGCCTCCGTTCCTCTTTCAGATATTCCTGTTGTGCATATAATGTTCTCTCTCCCTCTCTCTCTCTCTCTCTCTCTCTCTCTCTCTCTCTCTCTCTCTCTCTTTAATTGAAATATACTGGTTTTCAGAGAAGCCATTATCGATGTTCTTTATTTTTGTAATAATTTATTATTTATAGTCTATGGTGAGTGCAAGTCATAGCTAGAAATGGTGGGAGAAACTAAAAATGGATAGGGAAGGGCAGGACCAGCAATCATAAATATAAGTAGGGCTGGTCCTACTATCAGGTCTTGTAGAATTTTTGAACTCCCCTTGTTTTTTATAAAAGATTGGCTAGGTTACATTAAACATCAGTTCTAAGATTTCTGGTTGCATGTGTCATTCATTCATTTTTATTTTAGTAAGTGCAGAGCACACTGGATTACACCTGCAATGGAAAAAAAATCTTTTCCCATCCCTAGCAAGCTTTTCTTACCACTTCAGTTGTACAACTACATAGTCTTCTGCTAACTGCTTCTTAACCTTCAATACAGGATTCAAACTCCCTGCAGGTATAAAAGTCCTTTATCATTCTGCTTCTTCCCACATCCTTTCTCTCATCTCCTACCCTTCATCTTGCTACCTCTTCCCTCCATTCATCTGACAGTCTCTTCTTTTAAATCCCTGCTCAAATCCAGTTTGCTACAAAGCAATCTCCTGCTACCTGAAATTTCAAATTTCCTTCTTTGGAATCCTGGAGTTACTTTAAAAAATTGCTAGGAATTCAGTCCTTTTAAAAAATGAAAATCATGAATATTTGATTTTTACTGCTTTTGGATAGAGAAACAACTCAATTTTCCATTTGTTGATTTTCTACTCTGGATGAAATGTTTGGGAATATTTATTACTTTGTGTAACTTTATGAAGTTCTGAATTCCTGGTTAGCTTTATCAACCTCTTCGCACAGTCCTGAAGTTTCCGCAAGAGCTATTCAAGTTATTGTTTACACAAAGAAAGTAAACTATTTATGTTAATTTAATTAGGCACTGAAGTAAAATATGGTTAGGAAAATAATTCTTCCATCCAAAGATTTCTCATAAAATGTATTCTGACATCATATATGCAGTGTTAGGAGATATCTCTTATTTTGGAATATTTTGAACCCTCCTCTCCTATTGCACAGACAGTTGGAATTTTTCTTTCATTATCATTCAATTTCTATGCCTTCAATTCAGTATGGACACACCCATTTATCATGAATTCAATAAATCAGACTCATTTTTAATAAATATTGATGAGATGTCTATACAGTGCAAAATTAAAAACCAATTTTTGAGTTCAAACTCTACAATGTGCTAATTGTAAGGTCTTGGAAAAGTACTATTTTTGAGTTTATGTTTTCTTTTTGTAAAATTATTACCTGAATTTTTATCTTAGAAATAGGGATTTGGAAGGCAGATAAAGTTCAAATAAGATCTCATCCCCATCCTCATGATTTTATAGTCTTATATTTATCCATCATAATATTTTCAAAAATACTCCTTAGATACATTTTTTTCTACAACCTCAGCTATTGTTGAGAGAAGTAAGCTATTGCATTGGGGAACATGGATGTGATATCTGTTACTTATTATCTAGGTTGTGCTGCTGAGAGAGCACCAAGCCTAAAGTCAGGAAGACTCATATTTCTGAGTTCAAATCTGGCCTCAGATATTTACCAGCTATGTGACCCTGAGCAAGTCACTTAACTCTGTTTGCATCAGTTCTTCATCTATAAAATGACCTGCAGAAGAAAATTGCAAACCTCTCCAATATCTTTGCCAAGAAAACTGCCAATGAGTTGGTCATGACTGAAATGAATGAAAGCAATAACATCTCTGTAATAAGGGAAAGTCATGTTTACTTTTATAACTTTAATTTCATCATCTTTAAAATTTCAATAATTATATTTCCACCATACCTCAAAGTTTAATTTTAGAGGAGGGATGTTGAGGCAGCACTTTGTAAGTTAATATTTATTTTTATACTATAACAAACAATAACAATAGTTCATACCTATATGGAATTGTAAAGTTTCCAAACTGCTTTATTTTGTATTTCATTTTGCATTTTGTATAGTAACATTTTATCTGCCTCAATATCCTTTTACTTACACATAAAAATAAAACTGAGGCACTAGGAGGTTAATTTACTTACCCATAGTAACACATGTTGTATCAGAGGCTAGATTCAAATTCAGATGTTTTTCTCTAATTCTAGCCTTCTCTTGATTCATAACCACATGCTGCCTCTTGAAAATATTGCTGCAAATAATAGGTAAGGCAAACCAAAATACATGAAATCTAAGACACCCTAGAAGAATTACATGTGTCTCAAAATCTTGAAAACTATTCTGTTATATATTATCATGATTCATTCTTGAGATAGTTAGCTATGGAATAGGGAATTATAACTACGTATACCAAACTTCAATTAATTGAGAAGACAATATCCAGGAATGTGTGGTGCTGGACAGTCAGGACAAGCCACAGTACCTTTCACTTTACCCCTTTGCAGTGATTTTTCTCCAATATTTTTTATTTTTTTAACACTCTTTCTGTTAATTGAACTTTTAATTATGTTAATCTTTTTATTTTTTTATCATACCTCATCCTAGATCATGTACTTCAGGAATAAAAAGCTATAGAAACAAAAACAAAGGTTGACTTAGCCCCAGTTCTTTATATCAAGGGGGAAATTATATATATCTATACATGTATATATGTATACATGCTTTCATGTATGTGAATTGAATGACTTATAATTTTTAAATTTATGAAAACTCCTTAAGCTCTTTATTTTTCTAGTTTTAAATATCTACACATTTTAAATTTTGATGTATCCAGTTAAAGTGTTTTTCAGTAAAATGAGGTGTGATGTGTTTGGTATAATGGAATCTGAGTATAGGCTTATAACATATGAAATCAATTTTTGTGTTCTATTTCTTTAGTCTATTTTTTAATAAAATCTATCCAAAAAGGATAATAAACCCTGTTCTCCTTTGGTACTATTGAAAAAATTTGCCCTTGGCCATGGATAATAGATTTCCATGGCGACACATTGAATCAAATACAATGTTAAAAGAAAATATCTGGAAGTGAATTGAATTTTTTGCTGTTTTCATTTTTCCCCACTTTACATTCTTCAAATTTCAATATCAAATGTAAGTCAATTGAAAATTATATCCTTCAGTCATCCATACAATCTCCTCTTATATTTCAGCCTAAACTATGTATTAATTGTTTGCTCTTTTCAAAAAGAGAGAGAAATGATTTGTCAATATTCCAGGAAAAAAACAGGGTTTTTTTGACCAAATCTACTTTCAAAGGTCAGAGACCTTTATAGATTGCCCATTACAGGATATGCAACAATATTTGAATTTGTTGTCTAATGACTCAGCATCAAAAAGAAAAGGCAAGCTTCATGAGAAAGCTTTATAATGTTGTTTCTGTGTTGTTCACCAAGCTACATCCATCACATATGACATTTTTTGTCATTACATCGTGCCAAAAGGCAGGCCAGACTCAAATCCAGAGGCTTCATAGAGAGATGCTCAATCACCCCAAAAGTTCAGATTTGGCATTCAGATAAATCTGGGCATAAATTCTGGCAAAAATAGCAGGAGCAATGATTTTCTTGCATTATTTCTGTGTTCTGTGTTCTTCATGCGTGATGTGATTTGGATTTTTTCCAAACCATTTACCCAGACCTAGTTCTTTCTAACGGTGTACTTTTAATACCTCTGAAATGAGTTTTCCTTGTGATCTCATGGAGAAACCAAACCTGAAGTGGAAATGCGGACAATACTCCCAGCAGAGAGACCTGTAATTGTAGCTGGAGTTACAAATGGGAGAAAACTCATACTATTAAGACATCTATTAAAACAACATTGTTCTTTAAGGTAAATTTCAATTGATATAAATAATAGACACGCTGAAACCATTCACAATCATTTATCTTTTAAAGTAGTTGAACCATCCGAGTGAATATTTTCCTCCTTAGTAAGTCAAAATAGCAGGGCATTACTATTGACTAATTTTCCATGTTCTTGTGTTTTCCTTTAATATTGAATTGTTGGGGGAGAAAAAGCAAACAAACCTGAAGCTTGTTAGGTAGCTAGGTGATAATGGATAGAGTATTGGACTTGGTGTCAGAAAAAACAAGTTCCAATTTGCCTTACACTCACTAGCTCTGTGACCCTTGGCAAATCACTTAACTTCACTCAGTGCTAGTTTCTTCATCTGTAAATTGGGAATAACGGTACTTATCTCACAATCTCAGACTGTAGCTAGGTATATGATGCTGGTCAAGTTACATACTTTCAGTTTCAGTTGTCTCATCTGTAAAATGGTAATAATAGTCTCCACCTCACCAGGTAGTTGTGTGGATCAAATGAGATCACATGTAAATCACTTTGTACATCTTAAAGTACTCTACAAAAGCAATCATCATTATTATTGCCATTGTTGAGGTGAAAGCCCTCCTTCACATTCTAATAGTTCTTTTCTTTTGATGTACGGTTGTGTCTGAATTTTTGTGATCCCTTTAGAATGACACACCATGCCCTTCAATCTTCCATTATCTCTCAAAGTCTGTCCGAGTTTATGTTCATTGTTTCCATGGTCTGTCTATCCATTTCATGCTCTGCTGTCCCTTTTTTCCTTTTGCCTTCAACATCAGGGTCTTTTTCAATGAATCCTATCTTTTCATTATGTGGCTTCAGCTTCAGTATTTTGTCTTCTAGTGAATATCCTGAATTAATTTCTTCAAGCATTGATTCATTTGACCTCCTTGCTGTCCAGTGGACTCTCAAAACACTTTTTCAGAATCACAATTCAAAACTGTTGACTCTACTTAGGTTTTATTATAGTCCAACTCTCTCAGCCATATGTTGCTACTAGAGAAACCATAGCTTTGACTATGTGGACCTTTATCAGCTAGGTGATGTCTCTGCTTTTGAATATGCTCTCCATATTTGCCATAGTTTTCCTTCCAAGCAGCAATCATTTTTTAAATTCATGACTGCAGTTGCTATCTGCAGTGAACTGTGAATCCAAGATTATAAAATCTGATACTTGATCTATTTCTTCTCTCTCATTTGCCAGGGATACGACCAGTTGCCAGTATCTTAGTTCTTGTTTTGATATTAAACTTTAAGCTAGCTTTTACACTTTTCTCTTTCACCTTCATCTTAATTTCTTAATTCATTCTTAGTATCTCTTCACTTTCTTCCCTCGAAGTGGTATTATGTTCATATCTAAGATTGTTGACATTTCTCCTGGCAACCAGCTTTTGATTCATCCAATCTGACCTTTTGCATGATGTAGTCTGCATATAAGTTAAATAAGCAAGGTGATAATATCTAGCCTTTGTGTACTCCTTTTCCAGTCTTAAACCAATGAGCTATTCCAAGTTTGGTTCCAACTGTCCCACCTTGGCCCACATGCAGGTTTCTCAGGAGACAAGTAAGATTGTGTGGTATTAACATCTCTGAGGACTTGACACATTTTGCTGTGATCCACACAGTCAAAGACTTTAGTTTAGTCAATGAGGAAGAAAGAGATCTTCCTTTTTTTCTAGAGCTTTTCCTTTATCCATAGTGCAGTAATATTGGTAATTTTGCCTATAGTTCCCCTGCCTGTTTGAAAACCAGCTTGCTCTTCTGGTAATTCTTGCCTCATGTGTTGTTGAAGCTACTATTATGCTTTCCACATTTGGTGGGATACTGAGTGCAGCACTTTAACACCACCATCTTTTAAAATCTTAAGTAGCTCAGCTGGAATTCCATCACCTCCACTAGCTTTATTACTAGCAATATTTCTTAAGGACAGCTTGACTTCATTTTCCAGGATGTCTGGCTCTAGATCAGCTTCCACACTATCACAGTTATTAGTGATATTAAGATCTTTCTTTTATACTTATTTTGTGTATTCTTGTCAGCACTTCTTAAACTCTTCTGCTTCTGTGAAATCTTTAGCATTTTTGTCTATGATCATGCCCATTTTTAAGCTAAATTAGATACTTTCGGTGCATTACTATGTGTATGTAACACGTAATACACACAATATGCAATACACATAATAAATGAATAATGTGTAAATTATACACATTTATTATAAGGAGCTTTGCTTCTAATTCAACAAAAAATTCAAAAACCTTATTTTACAGCTGGGACAGATATCAGTGATGGTTCATTTCTTTATTGTTACATGTGGGAGAACTGAAACCAAGAGTGCGTAGGTGGCTTGTCTAAAGTTACCAAGGAGGGAATATGTAGGGGGTACGACTTAGTTGTCCAAAGCATTAACTACAGGTAAAGAGTACCTTAGTATCTTTCAAAAATCCTTACTTTAGTACTTTAAAACATGGCAATGCACTGGGAATATCCAATTTAACTTAAGATTAACCTATGACAGCATAACATCATAGTACCTTGGAGAGATTCATTTACCCAAAATGTCACGAGTTGCAACTTGCAATAAGAAAGCCAATACAAATCACATTCTTCCTTGCTCATGATATTCCCTCACATAATCTATTTTTTAATATAGAGATGGTCTGGAGTTGAACAATGATTTAGAAATGAATCACAAACTAGGTATTTCAGAACACAACAAAGTTTCTAAAAATTTAAATACTACTTTTTTCATTCCACACTTGGAAAAAAATTCTAAAAAATGTCCAGGGATCTTTAATTTCTCCATTTTAAAATAAAAAAGAATATAAAATTCTTTGAAATAGTAAAGTTTAACAATGATAATGTTATGCTAGGGAAGCCCAATTTCTTCACATATTATCATATAGAATTCTACATTGTCATTATACTTAGTAATTATGTTAGAAAAATATAATTATACATTATAATGTATTTCCTGTATTAAAAGTAATTACACCCCAAAACAATTATTCTATGAATAATTCATTTTTCATGAGATGTGTTTTTTAGACCTATATTAAAACACCACTTAAAGCTTATGAAAGGAACAAAGTAAAAGCAAGATTTAATCTGCCACACCTTAAAGACGATGTTCTTTTGGGAACCAAAACTTAAACCAAAAGTTCCATTATTTTAAAAGCCACTATAACTGAGTGATTACAAACTTTTAGTGTAGCATCAATGTGTTACAGCTTACAGTGTGTTACAGAGAGAATTAAACTTGGTCCTGAGTTCAGGATATGCCATAATTCTCTTGAATCGTTATTATTTGCTCATTCTTTCAGTAAGACAATTAAAAAAGAAGATATTCTGAGAAAATATTGGAAAGAATGCTGAATTTGAAATGATAGGATATGGGTTCAAGTCATTCCTCATTTCCTGTGTGACCACAAGAAAGTCACCTAACTGCTCTCATCTTCTCAATTTCCTTATCTATAAAATAAAATGAATAAATTAGTCTATCTCTAAGTTGGTCAACATCTTTGACTTCTACTAGTTGTATCAATACATAAAACTATTTTTAACTTTTTATCACTTAAAAATGATGTATAATTTTTTCAAAATAAACACAACCACTGGCTATTATTTAATTCTTTGATTCCAGAGTCCTTTCTCAGCAAATTCGAGAAGAAAGTATCAGTTAAGAGGAGGCAAACAAGTTTGCTACAATTTCTAATTGACATAAGATTTCACAGGTGGACTGGAAGATGGCCATACAGGTCAAAACACTGAAGATTGTTTTGCATGTAGTCAAGCAGGATGCATTGGTAAAGTATCAAATGACTTTCACATGTGGTCCTTTCTTCATACTGAACATGATTTATTGGTGAAGTAGCACCCAATTCACCTTTCCATCTAGTCTTAGAGTCAATATCTTGAGAGATACAGCAAATCCCTTCACTTTATGAATGACAGAACCGAGGCTCAGTGACAGTCTCCCAAGGAGGAAATGACAGTAACAGCTTACAAACTCAGAGCCTTCATTCCAGATTCAGTACTTTTCCCAACATTCCATATTGCATAAGTACATGTTTGTTTGGTTTTTAGCACAAATGACAGCCCAGGATAGATTCTTTTAAACTTTATAAGGTACTGAAACTGGTTGAGTATCCGCCTGGAAGTAGCTAAGGAAGTCTAGAGCTTACTCTAACAGAGGACCAGATTCACAACAGATTAAAAACAAGGAAACAAAATGTGCAATTGTCCAGTTTTCCATTCCACCCCTACTCACACCCACCCACAGATTGCTATACAGCCTGTACAGAGAAAGCCTAGGGCTTTCCTCACTTTCTCCTGATGTCATGAAGATAGCAGTGGAGGACTAAAATCAGTTCAAAGATTATCATCACTCTTGTCATGTGACTAATCTTTGCTCTTTTTTTTTGTTCACATTTTTCTCCTGTAATTCTCTTTAATCCAGTTCCTCTTAAATGACATACTTAGTAATTTCTAAAATTTACACATATTGGACTTCATATGGATAATAGTATCACATTGATTGACTCCTAAATGAGTGGGGGAAGGACTGGAAAGGAGGAAATAATTTCAAACTCAATTTTTAACTTTTTTTAAAGTGAATATTATAGGGGCAACTAGGTGACACAGAGAACAGAGCACTGGCCCTAGAGCCAGAAGGACCGGTGTTCAAATTTGGCCTCAGACATTTACTAGCCATGTGATCCTGGGCAAGTCACTAAACCCTGATTCCCTCTAGTACAAAAAAAACAAAAAAAAAAAAAAAGCAAAAACAGAAAGCTATAGAAAAGTAGAGAGATAGATAAAAAGAAAAGGGGAAAATATTTTTTGCATTTACGCAAATTTATTTTATATTCTATTTTCACTTCGATGCTCTTGAATACTAAATTCAAAGTAAGAGATTAAGCATCTGACATCTGCCTGAAGGCAACAAATTTTCACTTGGCTTAGGTCACTTGAAAAGTGCTTGACATCATAAAATGAATTTCTTAAACAAGCTTCCTTTATCGTTATTCACCCTTTAAAATAATATTTTTCCACCCTGTTCCCTCCTCTGAAAATTCTCTAGAACAGTTTGTGGACTTACTTTAAAATATTTTTATATTTCCTTTACAGTACTGTTTTAATGCATTTAAAAACATCATTCTGAAAAGCAATCCATAGACTCCACCACATTGCCAGAGGGAATTATGACACAAAAGGTTAAGAAACTCTGATGCAGGAAAAAGTAATCTACACTCATGTCCTCTACTTCTTCCCCTTCCCATTCTTCAAGTTCTCTTCAACTAGCTTCCTTCTTTAGAACCTAACTGATACTACCATCTCTGAAAATATCTCTTGCTCATTAACTTGAATGGCCCTTTCTCCCCTAAATGAATTCTCTGATTTTCTAGTAACATTTAGTATTATTAACCACCTAACACAATCACCATATTTTCTCCTATCTTGGATCCATGATTCCACACGTTCTTTGTTCTCCTCTCATCTCATATTTTTCCTTTATATGATTACTATCTTTCTCCTAGCCTCTAAATGTAAGCATAGAACTTATAATTGCATAATATAGTTGATCAACGAGATCAACTTCATCAGTTTGTTGATGAGTAAATTGAAGCTCAGAAAAAAGTAAGTGACTTGCATAAGTCATCCAGTTAGTAACTCCTATGATCAAAAACTCTGAAACTGCTTTATGCAATGATCAAAACAATATATACTTTCTTAGGCTTTTATTTTGCTAAATGGATTCTTTTTTTCACCATGACCACTAACTCCTTTAGCCCTCAGCACTTTTCCAAACTATCACTCCTGCTCTTCACTTCTGTCCCTTTAGTTGAATATCTCAGTTCTGAATTATCTATTAGCCTTCTCTTCCCAAGACAGCAAGTGTTTTCTTACTGTATTATTAATAGAATGGGAAGATCTTTCCCATCCATTAATAGACCTATGTGATCTGCTTGAGTCATATGGAAGCTTAAGTCACATGAGTCTAGGTCACATGGAGCAGGAAGGGTGGGGGAGAGTTGAAAAGAAGTGAGTAGGCAGATCTGGGAATGAGAGAGGAAGCAAACAGCTAGTTGTGAGTGAGAGAGGGAGTGATTTTGCTTGAGGGAGCTGGTTTGTGGAAAGGCCTGATAATGTGTATAGACTTCTTGGTTACTATGATGGATGTGGCTTTTTGGTGTTTGAATAAATGTCTTGGTTCTGTCTTCAATGAAGAGAGTCTGTTATATCTTGTGATTCAAACCAGGAAATACTTGGGCATATTCACAGCTCCCACTGTGGGTATTGCCTTGACAATATAGAAAGTGATCTGATATAGATTACCCATGTACAATCATGTTAAATATATTTCCACATTAGTCATATTATGAAAGAAGAGTTAGAACAAAAGGGAAAAAACCACGAGAAAGAAAGAAAAGTGAAAACAGTATGCTTTGATCTACATTCAGGTTCCATAATTCTTTCTCTGGATGTGGTTAGCATTTTCTATCATAAGTCCTTGGAATTTTCTTGGATCATTGTGTTGCTGAGAAGAGCTAAGTAAGTCATAGTTGATCATTGCACAGATTTACTGTTACTGTGTACAATGTTCTCCTGTTTTCGCTCACTTCATTCAGCATCAGTTCATGTAAATCTTCCAGGTTTTTCTGAAATCTACCTGCTCATCATTTCTTACACGCAAAAGGATTCCATTACATTTATATATCACAGCTTCTTCAACCATTCCCCAATTGATGGACATCTTCCCAATTTCCAATTCTTTGTTGCCACAAAAAGAGCTGCTATAAATATTTATGTACACAATTCCTTTTCCTTTTTTTAATGATTTCTTTGGGATACAGACCTAGTAGTGGTGTTTACTAGATCAAAGGGTATGCACAGTTTTATAGCCCTCTGGGAATAGTTCAAAATTGCTCTCCACAATGATTAGATCAGTTCACAACCCCACCAGCAATGCATTAGTGTTTCAATTTTCACACATTTTCTTCAACATTTTTCATTCTCCTTTTCTGTAACATTAGCCAACCTGATAGGTGTGAGGTGGTACCTCAAAGTTGTTTTAATTTTCATTTCTTTAATAAATAGGAATTTAGAATATTTTTTCATATGATTATAGAGAGCTTTAATTTCTTCATTTGAAAACTGCCTGATCATGTACTTTGACCAATTGTCAATTGGGGAATGATTTGTATTCTTATATATTTGACTCAGTTCTCTAAGTATTTTAGAAGTGAGGCCTTCATCAGAAACATTGGCAGCAAATGTTTCCCAGCTTTCTCCTTGCCTTCTAATCTCAGTTTCATTGGCTTTGTCCAAAACTTTTTAAATTTAATATAGTCAAAATTATACACTTTGAATTTCATAATGTTCTTCATCTTCTCTGTCACAAATTCCTGCCCTCTCCATAGATACAAAAAGTAAACTATTCCACTGTTCCTTCCTCTCCTAATTTGCTCTTGGTATTAACCTTTATGTCTAAATAATGCACCCATTTTGGCCTTATCTTGGTATATAGTATGAGATATTGCTCTCATGCCTTCTTTCTACTTTTCAATGTCTCTCTGTCTACAGGTTCCTTCCTCACTACCTGCAGTTACTCAAAAATCTCTCCAATATAAAGAAAGCAACATCATCATCAATACCAACAATACCTCTTTAGAAGCTTCACTCTCTCTAACTACCGCCCCCTTCTTCAAAATCATTGAAAAAGTTTTGTGTGATAGTCTTTACATCCTGTTCTCACTGGATCTGGATTTTGACCTCATTACTCAACTAAAATTGAGTTTCAGATCTTTCCAAAATTGCCAATAATTTCTTAATTTCTGCAAAGCAATGATTTTTTCTCAGTCTTCACCCTTGTTGATGTCTCTAACACATTGGACATGGTGCCCACCTCTTTCAAACTTCATGCTCTCTTCTTCTTTGATTTCTATGATACCTGGTATCTTAAGTTTTTATCCTACCCTCATCTTTTTCCTCTGTTTCTCTTGGTGAATTCATTAGTTCATAAGCCTTTTTAAAGCATCTCTATAGTGATAACATTCGGATATATGCACACACATTCACATCGGTGGGGTATCATATAAAATCTTATTGCTGTTTTAACCTCATCTATCTGTCTTTCTATCTATCTATCTATCTATCTATCTATCTATCTATCTATCTATCTACTTTACACTTGATAAGCATACACACATATGTATGTATATATAATTGTATATGTATATAGATGTAGATATATACATACATGCTATGTATATGTGTTGTTTTGGTTGTACTTCTCTGCCAAAGAAGACCATGCAATCAGAGAAATGATGACATGACTTGCACTTGACTTTGTTTTGAGTGAGGGAGAGCTGTTCTGGTCACCAGCCTCACTTCTCCTCCAGAGCCATCTGAATTCAGTGACCAGATATTCGTCAGGATGCCTGGAGATAACCCAGGATGCACTGGGAGACCTGGGACCCTTTAGGCCAAGGTCTTTGCAGGCACTCACTTAGGATGAGGCAATGCCCTTCATTGAATAGGCCTACTTAAAAAGTAGCCAGGGCATGTACCCTTTAATGAGGCAAAGAAAAAAAAGACATCAGGCTGGGAGGGAAACAGCAACAGTTCCTATTGATAATCACTCTAAGCCAGGAGGGTACAGAAGACAGCCTTTAGGCAGGGGGCAGAAGCCCCATGATGTTGGAGCTTCAGAGTGCAGTAGGTTTAAGGTTCTAGGAAAGAAGAGGGGAGGAGGGAAAGGACGGTGAATGAAGAGGAGGGGAGGGAGGAGAAGAGAGGACAGGAGAATCTAGCTGGTAAAATCCAAATCAACTGGACATCTTTTGGCCATCCAAATATACCTTCCTTTGGTGAGAAGATAGAAGGGGATGGAAGGGAAACAGACAGGAGAGGAGGAGTTGAATTATTGGCTGGGTACACCCATTCAGGAATATGTGTATATATGTATATGCATATGTATATGTATATGTATATATATATGTGTGTGTGTGTATGTATATGTATATGATAAATATAGTTTTCTCCAGCTCTAGTTTCATTCCTAACTCTATTTCCACATCACCAACTATTTACTGGATAGTTGGAAGGGTCCACTGCACTTCACACAAACAAAAACAAGCAAACAAACAGAAAAAGCACTTATTTTTTTAACTTCTTTCATTCTATTAAAGGCACTACCAAGTCACATCCCCCTGACTCACAATATCAGTTTTATCCTTGTCTCCTCATTCTCATCCCAGTATATACTAAATTTCTGGTTCTTCTGCTTTCTTTCTCACCAACATCTCTTACGCTCTTTCCTTTAGCATATACACACAATCAGTGCACTAATTGAAGTACTCATAATCTCTTATCTAGAATACTGAACCTTATCTTAATTTATCTACCTGCTCTGAGTCTCTCACCTCTCCAATCTACCCATCACGTAATTGCCATTCAAATTTTGCAACCATGAATTACTTCCCCACTCAATACACTTCACAGCTACAAGCAGTGTACGTAGATAGCTTCCTCTTAGTTTGGGGATCAACTATAAACATTTTGTTCAGCATTTAGAGTCCTTCTTTACCTTGTCTAAACCTATCTGTTCAGCTTTATTCCATCTTATTCACATCCATGAATATTTCAGTCAAGCCAAAATTGTCTTCTTGCTATTTCTCATGCATGACTTTACACCTGCTATTTCCATGCATTTGCACATATCATCTCTCATGTCTTGAATATCTTCCTTCCTTCTCTCCCTCTCTTGGAATTCCCAATTTTCTTTAAGACAGCTCAGAACTTACTTCTAAAAGACTTTTTCTGATCTTCTCCCCTTATTAACCCCTTCATTACTTCCTCATCTGTTTTGTTGATGTCCCCCCCGTGTATATGTGTGTGTTGTATGTATGAATATATATGTGTGTGAGAATGTATATGTGTGTGAGAAAGTGTGTGTGCATGTGTGTGTGTGTATAACTTGTGTATGTGTGTGTATTCTGTCTTCACTGACTAGACAATAAGCCCATTAAAACCAGGGCATGTTATCCCTTTTGTCTTTGTGCCCTCAACACCCAGCACAGTGCCCTGGAATACAGTAAACATTAAATAATTACTTACTGGTTGACTGTTGAAACAGCTAGGGCAGAATTCAAAATCACTCTCTGTCCTTTTCAATCCGTTTCTCTTTCTGCTATACCATAATACATCTATGTCCCAAGGCTCTTTCTTTGGTTCTTTAACTTCTCTCTATAGATATTCTACTTTTGCTCTCTTATCTACTCCATGATCATCTCTGATTTCTCTGCTACTATTGCTCTCTTTTGGCCCAAATTATTTTCCCATTTTCATGTTGTATCACACTACTAGAATATTAGCTTGTTGACAACAGGAATCATATTATTTTTCACTATTCCTTCAGAGTCTTTTGCTGTCATACATAGCAGATAAAAAAAATATTTGTCACATCAAATTGTGTAGCTATATTTATTACATCCATAGCAGGGAAACAAAATTTCTGTTTTAATTTCCAACTCTGCTTTTTCCTTAGCCTGTAGTTGTCACTATTTCCAAGTACCCATGTTTCCCAAGTTCCTTAAACTCACTATAACCCAAAGTGCTTCTATCATAGCACTACCCCCCAAAAGTCATTTCATTCATACTATAAACTCCCTTCTCTCTCCTGATGACAACATGAGTCTCTGAATTATGAACACAGGAAACAGAATTTCTTACCTGTTCCTCACCCCACCCTTTTACATCCAGTTAGTTGACAAGTTCTAGTGAATCTTTTCCTTCAGTATCTCTAAAATCTACCCCTAGATTTCATTCTATCACAGCTCAATCACTCATCTTTCATTGAAAAGATAATAGCAATACCATCTGTTTGGTCATTCTGATTCCAGTGTCTGTCTTTTCCAACCTGTCCTTTAAATTACTTCCTGAGAAATTTTCTAATATATTTATCCTGGTATCTCTGTACTGTTCGAAGGGGAAAAAAATAAAATCAGTAGCCCTCCACATTTACCTGAATAAAGTACAAAATCTTTAAACTTTTATGCAAGACCACATAATATGCATGTAGTTTACCTTTTGACTCATGTATTACTGACTTCTACATTTTTTTTCTAAATTGGACCACCAGTATCTTTTCTCATCCTACCCTAATTCATTTTTTTGCTCTTTGTCTGGAATACTTCCCTCTCCTATTGAAATCTTTCACTTTGATTAAACCCCGACTTCTCTGCCACCTTCCCTCTGAAATCTTCTCAGATCTCCTCAGTCATCAGTGACCTCCCCTTCTTCAAACTCCTCATAGCATTTTTTTGTAATTCTTTGCTAATTTTGCTATAGCTATTTATATATGTGTCTTACCTTTTCCTGTAGATGGATAGTTACTCCTTTGGGCTCAGGAGGCATGTCTGATTTCACATTTCTAGCCCTCTGAGACTCTTCAAACTTAGGTAGGTTATTCTTCCAATGAAATTCTGTCTCAATGCCATGCTCAAAACCTTTCAAGCATGGTAGGAACTGTCAGAGCTTATGTTCCCTTGGCAAACACTTAGAGAGCATCATCTTCCTAGAAGGCTGAAGAAAGAGGATGTGATTTAAATGGAATTTGAAGTAATGGAGTAGCCAAGTTCTTTATGTGGTCTCCCATATACAACAGATGCTTTATATAATTTTCCATTAAATCTTCTTCAATGAAAATATAGAAGAGGGAGGGTATATAGAGTGCTTTTTTTATGGAATTGCATTTAGAAGAAAAAGTGAGTCATAGAATGGGAGAAAAAAGCTATATGTCAGGGAAAAAAACTGAAGAGCATGAAGCCTAGAGGATGTGGAATAATGAGAACAAAGGGGAAGGGAGGACAAAGAGTCATGAAAAAGAATACTGGCACACAAAAGGCAAGACCTTCTTTTACCGCAGGACTTAAATTCTCCTACTAGCGACAAATAGCCATTCCATTCTTCACATTTGGCTACTACTCTATATATTTCTATTTAGTCATCAATCTCTCTTTAGCTACAGCAGAGACTCTCCAGGCTGTGATTAAATTGCACTCTGTCCCCTGTTTGTATTCTCCTCATCAGTTCATAACAACCACCAGATAGGTACTTAGCACTTGGAGTTGTCCTGCATTTAAAGGACAATGACAGGGAAACTTTTTATAGGAATTACCCACTAAATGGTGTAACTGTGCATTTTTAATCTGTTCAAATGGGAAAGCCCTATCTTTAGCTTAAATAGAAGAAATTAATAAGAGCATCTGTTTGGGAATTAGCCCTTTTTTTTTTTTTTTCAGTGAATCCCACTGGCTCTCAGAACCAGGGAGCATTAACCTCTATCATCTATACAAATGCATTTTTAAGTAAATAATTTTATTGGCATGTGTTTGTATATGAGATTTTCAAATCAGAATAATTGTACATACAATCATATGTATGCACATATACGTATGCATACACACATGCATATATATATATATATATATTAGCAAATTTTCTGAAATAAACACAGTGACTGTAGAATCAGATATATCTTTATCTCTGCAGGTCTTTTTCAAATTCCACAACAGATTTTAGATTGGAAGCTCTGAGTTTGATTCCTGATTCAGTGACTTAATACATTTCTACTTTTAGCCAAGTTGCTAAACTCACTGGAACCATATTTCCTTATCTCTAAAATAGGGATTGTAAGAAATTTCTTAACAACCTTATAACACTATAGTCAGGTTCAAATGCACTAATGAATTTTAAAGTACTTTGAATCCTTTCCCCCAAAAAAGCACAATGCAAGGCATTTTTCTTAATTTTTTCTATAGCAGGGTCTTCTTTAGCAAATTCAGTTCAACAATCATCTCCTGAGGAAATACTATCTGCAGACCTGAAGTGCAGATTAAGTGAGTTCATGGAGACATAGAAAGAACATGGCATCCTGAATAGAGGACAGAATTTGGGATCAGTGAAACTATTTCTGAGGTGTACTGTTAGTCACTTAGTATCTCAGGATTTCAGGAACCTCTAAGCCTATAAAATACAGAAGAGTTGCTCATATATACAATAGAGTATTTACGTACTCTATCCTGAGCTGCTTTTGCCAATGAGAGCAAGGTCTAAATCCTAAATAATAGTGGTGGCTGTGATCATGATGTTGTTGTTGATCATGGTGATGGAGATGGTTATGGTGATGTGGTGGACGTAGTGATGATGTGGCAAGTTTTCTTCATGAATTCAACACTTCTTATAGCAATCAACACATTAGCAAATGATTGTCTTAGTTACTATGATAGAAATGCACATCTGAATTTTCTGTATCATTGAGTTTGACAAATCTCTTTCAAACAGATACTTGGTATAATCTTGTTCATTCTATAACATAAAAATAGCTGTTTAAGCTATAATATTGCCTACATCTACAAGGAATAAGGAACTTCAATAATGTGGGAGAAGGACATTTTAACAGAAATATAGTTAAAAAGAGAAAAAAGTGAGGGATTTTACCTGAATTATCGACCTAATTGCCTCATTTTACAGCTTGTTTCTTTTTAGCCTAGCTTTTTTCATTCTAAAATTAGTCCAGTTCTTTTAACTTTTCTCAAAGGTCCAGTCTTCAACATCTTAATTACCTCAGTGAATATTCTCTGAACTCTCTTCCACTCTTCATATACTATTAGGCTGTGAAATCTGTAACTTAAAGCAGCACTTCAATGAGGTGCTGACCAGTGCTGAGTGTAATGGTAAGATTGCCCGGTAGATATATGGAAATGAGAAAATAGAGTCATAATATTCTTTTGTGAATGATCCATTTCTCGTCTTATGTTCTTGACTGTGAATGCTATCAAGTTTACAAAAGCAGAACATATTCACTAAGAAAATAAACTTTCTCCAGTGTATGTTAGCCAAAACCACTTATCTCCCCATTTACTTTTTTTTTTTCCATTCAAGTGGTATGGCCCATATTCTTGTTTAAAACAATTCTAAGTGAATGTGTATTTGAATTTTTATTTATAGTGTTGTATAAATATGTCCCACTTTTGAGACAGATCACATTTGTCACTGAAACTCTAAGTGCTCAAAGCAAACTTTTTAAAATATGTTGCAGAAGAGTTGCTAAATTACATTGTTAGAAGGAGTTGTCTCAACCAAAGATTTCCTCTATATGAAAATCATAGGTCCTAGTCCTTAATATTATTTTTGGTAGACTGCTCTATAGATATTTCATAAAGCAAAGTAGAAAATTAACAGACAAAGGTATAACATTATTCTTTTCTTTTTTTCTTCTTTCCTTCCTTCCTTCTTCCATCTCTTCCTTACTCCTTCCTTTCCTTTTTTCTTTTCTCTTTGTCTTCCTTCCTCCCTTCTTTTTCTCTTTTCCTCCCTCCTGTCCTTCCTCTTTTAATCCTCCCTTCCTTACTTCCACAGTCATCCTTTAAGCACCTATCATATGCGGTATACAATTTTAAGGGTCTAAAAATATTGAGTGCATGATCTGTTCTGAACATACTGACATGCAATGAAAATATCTATAATATAAAATAAAATACATGAAGAACACAGGAGATGTGTAAGGTATTGCTTGATGATAGAGAGAAAAAAACTAATTTCTGACATATTTGGTCAGGAAGTGCATCATAAAGACACTGTCATTTGAGCTAGGCCATAGAGAAGGAAGGCATATTTGAAACATAGGGTACATATTTGAGAAATAATTTAAAGAAGGCACAGAGATAAAGAGCAGAAAGAATTCCAGAAGACAATAGGAAGTAGACCTTTTTAATAAAGCAAGTGACAAGACAAATGTAAGTTGAAAGTCTTTGTCAGGAAGTAGTAAGAGTCAAGTGTTCCTCTCTCCTCCCATTCACCTCAAGAAAGTACCTGGGTCATCAGAGTCACAGGGTAAGCAGCAGTGACTAGTGACCAGAGACCAGTAGGTGCCAATAAATGTGGTATTGTAGTGATTAGGTTCAAACAGCCCAGGCCAAGAAGCTCTATAATTCAAAACAATGTATGTTGAGATATTAGAGGGTACCCTAAAATTTCAGTAATCTGAACCTCCAAGATCCAGAAGGTCCTAAACTCAGAAGTCAGAGCAAGAAACTAAGAGATCAAGCAGGTCTGACCACCCAGTCCTTAACTGCAGCAGGAGGTGGTACTTGTCCCAGGCAAAAATGTTAATTGAGGGATTAAACTACATAAATTAGTAAATAAAAGAAAATAAATTATTGAAATATTAAAAATCTAAATATCTTCCCAATGGAGTTAGACTATAACTGTAAGCAGAGAGAGTCAAAGGGGGAGAATGTGTATGTGTGTATGTGTGTGTGTGTGTGTGTGTGTGTGTGTGTGTGTGTGTGTTACAGATGAGGAAATTGAGGCAAACAGTAGCTAACTGACTTGTCCAGGTTCACGCAGCTAGTAAGTGTCTGAGGCTGGATTTGAACAGGTCTTCCTGAGTTTATACCTGGAACTCTAACCACTGTATCAAGTATGGGAAAGGGATGAGAAATAAGAAAAAGAATGATTCTTGGAAGTGAATATTAAAAGCAAAATAAATTTCTTGTTCCTAGCTAATTAGTTGTGTCTGACTCTTTATGACCCATGGACTATAGCATGACCAAGTCTGTCCATGGGGTTGTCTTGGCAAGGATACTGGAGTGGTTTGTCATTTTCTTCTCCAAAGGAATGAGGCAAACAAAGGTTAATTGCCTTGCCTAAAGTCACAGTAGCTAGGGTCTAGGGACAGATTTGAAGGTCTTGAATCCAGGCCTACCACTATCCAATGAGTCATCTAGCTGCCTACTTCCTTTTCCTAAAGAGGAAGTTGAAGGTGCAAAAAGAAGAACAAATAGAATATATAAGAAGATGGCTCAAATTGCTTTTTAGTTGACTGGGGTATGGCTAAATAAATTATGGGTATATACATATAACGGCGTATTATTGAACTATATGAAATGTCAAGAGAAACCTTTTCTAATTATCATGGTTGGAATGAATTTATGCAGACTGAAGTTAACAAAATTATAAGAACAATTTTTATAAGGACAACAATATTTTAAGGAAAAACAACTTTGAAAAATATAAGAACTTTGAACATGGCAATGACTGATTAGAGCTCTAGCAGACCTTTGATGAAGCATGTTGCCCATATCCTAACAGAACCATGATGGACATGAGAGTGAGAAAAATATGTCTCTGTAGATTCATTTTGCTATTATTCTTACTTGTTACATAAACTGTCTTCCTTTCTTCTTTCCTTGCTTCCTTCACTGTGGAGGGTTTGCGGGGAAAAAAGATGAGGAGTTTGACCCTCCAAAAAAGAAAAGAAAACCCAAGCCATCATGACACTTTTTAATGTAGAAAAGAGACTAGAATAAAGGTCTGGAGAATACATAGGCTAGTAAATTTTGAAAGTACAATGTAGAATTTAGTTTTATACACACATATACACATACACAAAAATATATGTGTGTGTCTATGGGCATGTTTTTGTGTGTGTGTTTGTGTGTAGCAATGTGAAATGGGGACTAATTTCATATGGAATTCACTTTCTGTGTTCTCTCTGAATGGAAATGCTCTTTTTGGAATGTTTTAAGTTCACATTCAAATACATTAGAAGAAGGAACAAGGGTAGGAAACAGTTTAGCTAGATTACTGTGCATGTGATCTACATTGTCAACATATCTTGATCAAATGATCGAGTAGATTCCAAAGCGATAATCCATTTTGCAAATACCTCTGTATATGGAAGATTTCATAAGCTCTGGGCAAATCAGGTGAGAAATTTCACTGCATTAATTTACTGCAGTTCATTTTTAACAGAATCTCAAAAAATGAAAGAGAAGAAAGACATCATTCTGAATAGTTATGAACCATGCAAATAAAAATAAAATTTTAGAAATTAAAAACACATTTTCAGAAACTAAAAATACATTTCAAAAATCAGATGACATGGAAATTACATAACCTTGCATTAGAAGATTATATTCATCACCTCCATTCCAAAGAAAAGGTCCTTCACGATAAATAGACATTTTCATATCTATTTCTTTTATTTTATCTTTTTTTTCCATTTCATTTGTTTCCCTGTTGGTTATACATGATCACTGGGAGACAATAAGTACATATTTGATACATATTTAAAGATAACACTCTATCTCTGGTAATTTACTTACATTACACTAGCTGGTTATTCAGGACCACAGGAGGTAGAAATCATCCCACAAATTCATTCCTCAAATTTTAAATTACAATCAATTTATATATGAAGTAGGAGAAATATATAAATAAAGAGATTGGTTCAACCTTCAAGGACACTCATTTTACTAGTAGCATTTAAAATCTCTTCATTGCCTTTCTGATCATACACATAATATAGTATGTTTGACTTAGTCAAGATGGTATTTATCCATTTGGAAAAGAGAGAGATTTCAGGTTAGAGAATAAACAAAAAAATACTGTAGTAAGAGTAAAAAGGTTTTAAAGGTTGGATTTTAGAAGAAAATCTTGATAGAGTAAAAAGGTCTGAGAGAAGTTGTGAATAACGGAATTGTATGATATAGGGCAGCTAGGTGGCACAGTGGATACAGTGAAGGGTCTGAAGTCAGCAAGACTCATCTTCCTGAGTGAGACCCAGAGCAAGTTATTTAACCTTGTTTGTCTTGGTTTCCTCATCTGTAAAATGAGCTAGAGAATGAAATGGCAAACCACTCCAGTATTTTCCCAAGAAAACCCTAAATGAGATCAGAAAGAGTCAGACACGATTGAAAATGACTGAACAGCACGAAGATCAACAACCTGAAGCAGGAGAAAGGACCTTGAACTTAGACTTCAAGGTTCCAGTTTGGTACCAGTTCTGAAAATTGCTTACCTTCTCTGGGTTACTATTCCCAAGGCTGGAAATGTACAGTAATGACTTTTTCAGACCCCTCATAGCGTTGTTATAATGTACACAAATAATCTGCATACTATCAATACTCATAGAATTATGCACTATTTTATCATAAGTGAGAAGGTTTAGTTGATTGAAAGTTTGTATTTTTCAAGATTTTAATGTCAAAGGTAAAATAATACATTTGTAAGTCTCCAGTTTGAATAACAAAACAATAATTGTCCTTTATGTTGAGTTTTATATAGATTATGCCATCAGATAGTCAAAACATTATAACTTGTGTACTAAAGGTTTTGTTATAATACTTCTACAGATGAAGAGACTGAGCTTAGGAATGAGAAGTGAGATGTGCCTATGATCACACGTAACCAGTAAGTATCAGAGGCAAGTCTTCAAGCCAGTTTTCAACTCCAGCATACTTTTGACTGCATCTTATTACAACATAAATGTAGGATTTGGACAAGGTGAAACTATGTAACATTAGTCTCCAGTTAGGATTACTAACTAGGAGAACTTTTAATAATTCAACCATGTTCTATATTAAGAACTGCAGAAAAGGAAAAGAAGGGTCAAATCCAAGAGACTGCAGATGAGATATCAGTAGAATTGGGTGATCAATTGGATATGGCAGGTGAAGGAGAGAAAATCAAACACAAGCTCCTTTTAAACTCTCATTTTTTCTTTTGCTTCCCGGGTGTTTACAATTCTTCTTCAGTAGTTTGCACTTTTAAGAGCAAAGGCTATGCCCAGGTAATTATGAAATATCAAGTACAATACAATGTGTCATAGAAATTCTAACAAAGCAAAACAATGTCAAATTTAAAAAAAAAATGTCCGTGAACCTGGTCAAGTATGCCTCAAAGATCTTAAATCGCTCATACAACTTCATATTCCCTGCAGCTTCATTTCAGATTGCATTTGTTTCAATTTTTTTGTTTTCTATGTACAATAATTGTTCACAGTGCTAAATAAATATTCCATCCTAGCTTGGTGAGAGGGCAATTTTAATAAAATAAAATAACTAAAATAAAATAAAATAAATAGAAAAATGTCTGAGTTAGAAAGTGTGGACAAATTCATTTCCTCTTATGACCTCAAAACAGCTAACACTGTGCCAAATATAGTAGAAGGGAAGAAAGGGGAGAATTCCCCACAAGAAAAGCACATTACATACCACCTGGGAAAGTCAAGACATAAGCAAAGTTCCTAATACAAAAATGCAGGGTAAAGGAATAGAGAGAACTTATTAGAAAAAAAATATGGTAATTCTGTAGTAATTCTAAGTAGATACCTAAAAAGCAAATGAAATTCTCATAATAACGGTCAGAATGAAAGTCGAATAGAAGAAATACATGAAAAACAGTTTAGAAATCTAATAATTTGAGAAATTCTAATTGTAGCACTCCTGAGTTATAGATTCACACCCTTAAAGGGAGCAAAAGTGAAAAGTGGAACCCAATTTCATTGTTGTAGAGATTGCAGAAAGATAGATATATTAAATGACTGCTGAAAGAGCTGGGAATTTGTTCAGCTATTGTGGAACACAATTTGTAGTTGTATTCGATAACATTTATTTTCTAAAAATAATTATTCTATTTGACTCAGGAATTATAATTCTCAGATTATATTCCAAGGATGTTATCAACAGTAAAGAAAGATCTTTATGTGAAAAAGTGTCAATAGAACAATTATTTTGAAAACATACATTAGAAATAAAACATGAGCCCAATGATTAAAGAATAACTGAACACCTATTTTACTCTATGAAATCATAAATATGAATTGAGAGAAAAGTGAGAATGAAGTCTTTTAGAGTGAAAAATACTGAGTCAAAAGTAAACATAGTGATTACAAAAATATAAAGTAACCCAGAGATGACATAAAACTTCAGTCAAATCCGATAGTCAATGGTGTATTAAATTTGGGAGTATTAAGAATTAGTGCATGTTAGTAAATGATGAAAATGTAGTTTTAGGGAGCCTTTTGGATTTGCCAAAAAGTATCTGCCAAATCAAAAAAATATTTCAGTAATATGAAAAATTTAAAAGGAAACCCAATAGAACATGACATGAAGAAATCCTGGAACTATACTTAGGATATTTGTTTAAGAACCATTGACTGAAGATTAATGGGAGTAAAAAGAGAAGTCACTGGATTTATTACAATTACTTAGAAGTAAAGAAGTAATAGATGAAGAATTGGAGAAATGGATCTTATTACTGGCATGATGGCATAAAGTGATAAAGGATTTGAGTGACTTGGGTACCTATGGAACTTCTCTCTACTCAAAGTGGAACAATTAATAAAGTATTGTCTTCTCTCAATAATCATACCATTCTTCAAAAGTCCAAAAACAATAAGTGAGATTTCTCTTCTGGATAATATTCTCACCAGCAAGGAGGGAAACTGGATGGTGGGATGCAAATGGTGATCACCTTGCAGAAAATGATATCCTTTATGAAAATATATCTGTATTTCATCAATTTGACCTTCCCTTCAACAATGTAGATCTCATGACATCTTTGCCTGCCTATTCTATTCAACTGCTATTTACAAAAAAACACAGATTTTTCATCCAGTCTGATGGAGTCTTTCCTCTTCTTCCCTTGACATTGAGGGATAATTCTGTCTACATCTGCCATTGTCTGATCTTGTCACATGGCCAGCCAATTTTTTATTCTTGTCATCTAATTCCTTGATGGCATCGTAAACTCCCATTCTTCTTAATGGCTCTTCAGCTTGCTCCTATCCAATGCGTGCCTCTCCATTTTCCTAGATGCAATGTTGATCTTTAGCTATTCAAAGGCAATGATTTTCTCCATTACATTGTCATGTGGAAACACTGGCAAAATGTTATTGTTAAAAATAGGTCTTTGCTTTGATGGGAAGCTAAAAGTTAGAAAAAAGTTTTCAAATTTTCTGATAGCAATGCAATCGGCTTTACTCCTTTTCAACCCTGGACCCAAATCTTTATTCAACTGCCCTAGTATAGTAATACAGCTCTACAGGATGTCCATTCAAATTCATACTGACATCTAGGAAATAAGCATTCTTTATTCACTTGATCTTTCCTGTGTAGATGAACAAAATGCAATGATTGATTGCAGATAACTTCCTGGAAGAACTTGTGATGTCACAAGTTGACTGTGGTTGATACAAAGCTATTTTCACAACGGAAGCATCTGTAGCACCTTACCATTGAGACACAATTCCTTCTTTACCTATACTCCACTTTTAAACTCCCCTCTTGTCAGTGGAAAATGTCTTTGACCTGAATACATCTTTCTATTTTATGCCTTGCTGTGTATTTATTATTGGAGTCTTTTTAAAAAAGGATTATTTCTATTGTTCCATATGTCATAAAATTCTGACTAATATTGTGGTACTGATAGGGAAAAAAAAAAACTTGTTACTAAAGAGCTTATGTTAAATAGGTTTTTGGTGTAATCCATAAGCAGTAAGGACAATGAGAACTTTATTCTCTAAATTTCTCAGTTTATTATGAGATAGTATGTGGTACATTGTTTAATATCATTTGTGAAAGCCTGATAATATCTACAAAATATTTTCCTTTAGGATGTCCTTGTTTCAAACATGGATGAGGCATAAAGGTTTTGGGTTTTTTGGGGTGTTTTTTTTTTATTTGGAGAATTGGGAAATAGATCAGTAGTAAATGTTATTTTCTCAAACACATTTGTCAGCATTGATAAAATCTGACTTCTTTCTTTTTCTTCATACCTTTGATATCTTTCCCTCAATGCTCTTGCAATTGTATTGCCTTGCTTTTCCCATCATTGTTCATCTTAGTTTCATGTCTGTCTCTTCAGGGATAGTGGTATTAGACTGTAAATGTAAAAGTCCTAAAAAAAATGAATAAAGGGGATTTTAGGAAGTAGAGGAATAATGCAGATAAAAGCTATGCTATGATATTTTTGACCACTGCCTCCCTCAGTCTTACCTCCCTTCTTTCAGCCCCCTTCACTTTTAATCCCCTTTTCCCTTACTACTTCTTCCCTCCCTTTTAACTTCCCCTCCCTTCTCTTTACCCCTTCCCCTCCTACTGCCTATAGAGCTAATTGTATTTCTATACTTAACTGAGTTTGTTGTACCCTCCTTGAATCCAACCAGATGTGAGTACCTCCCAAACAATGCTCATCTCCCTCTCCTCTTTCCCTCCCCTGTAATATATTTTTCTGCCTCTTCCTGTGATGGAATTTATTATTTTCTGGCTCCTCCTTTTTACATCTCCCATTACAGTCTCTTCACACCCTTAAATCACATTTGTTATCATCACATCATTTAATTTATACCCACTCATTCTATCTAAGTATATCCCTTTGGAGAGCAGCTAGGTGGTGCATTGGATAGAGCACCAGTGCAGGAGTCAGGAGAACCTGAGTTCAAATCTCAACTCAGACACTTGACACTCACTAGCTGTGTGATCTTGGACAAGTCACTTAACCCCAATTGCCTCATCCTGGGTCATCTGGCATTCTGATAAATATCAGGTCACTGGATTTAGATGGCTCCAGAGGAGAAGTGGGACTGGTGACCTGCACAACCCTCCCTCACTCAAAATAAAGTCAAGTGCAAATCATGTCATATTTCCTTGATGACATGATCTTCTTCAACAACAAAGGATGAACACACATATCCCTTTTACATTTTATAATAAATATACAGTTCTCAAGATTAACATGTATAACTTTCCCTTATAAGGATGTAAACAGTTTGCCCATATTGTGTAACAAGCATTTTTCCCCCATTTACTTTTTAATGCTTCTCTTGAGATGTGCGTTGGAAGATCAGATTTTTTGTTGAGTTCTGGCCTTTTCCTCAGGAATGTCTGGAAATCCTTTATTTCACTGAATGTCCATCTCCTTGCCTGAAATATTATGCCCAGCTTTGCTGGGTAATTAATCCTTGGTTATAGTACCAGCTCCTTTGCCTTACAGAAAATCATATTCCAATTCCTTTGATTTTTTTAATGTAGAAGCTGCAAGGTCCTGTGTGATCCTGACTGTAGTTCCTCGATATTTGAATTGTTTCTTTCTGGCTACCTGCAGTATTTTCTCTTTCACTTGATAGTTCTGGAATTTGGCCATGGTATTCCTTGGTGTTTTTACTGTTGGGTCCCTTTCAGGAGGTGATGGTGGATTCTTTCAATGACTATTTTTGTCTTCTGGGTCTAGGACTTCTAGGCAATTTTCTTTGATGATTTCTTGGATGATATTGTCCAGGCTCTTATTTTCATCACGACTTTCTGGTAGACCAATGGTCCTTAGATTTTCTCTCCTGTATCTCTTTCCCAGGTCAGTTGTTTTTCCAGTTAGATATTTTACATTTTATTCTATCTTTTCATTCTTTAGATTCTGTTTCACTGATTCTTGATGTCTCGTGAATTCATTAACTTCTACTTGCCCTAATCTATTTTTTATCAAATTGTTTTCTTCAGTTAACTTTTGCATCTCCTTCTCCATCTGTCTAATTGTTCTTTTTAAGGAGTTATTTTATCTAGGTGGGTTTTGTACTTCCTTTTCCATTTGTTCAATTGCCCTTTTAAATTCTTCTGTGATTTCACTTTTCATATTTTTAAAGTCATTGGTCAGTTTTTCTTCTATTTCTCTAATTAGAGCTTTAAAATCCTTCCTGAGCTTTGTGCTTCAGACTAGTTCCTATTCCCTTCTGAAGTTTCAGATGGGAGCACAGTGTCAATGCTGACATCTCTGGTATTTGTGTTTTGGTCCTTGACCCATAGAAAGATTCTATGGTCTATCCTCTTCTGCTTTTCTTCTTACTCATGAAAATAACTTTTATCCTGGCTTTTAAAGTAGATCTCTGCATCTGGGGCACAGGGAACTCTGTCCCACAGTTCTTGTGCCTAAAACTTGAGGCTTTGTGTATTCTGGCATCTGGTTCATTCAGCTAGTAGCTAAAATGCTGCAGCCTACCTGGTGCTGAGCTGGTTGGTGTTGGAAAGCAGAGGCCAGGTGAGGTCTTTTTGAGTTTCCATACAGTTTCCCTGGAGCCAGCTAGTTAAGTGTGGGGGAAGGGTGGTCTGGCCACAGGAGGTCTCCTCTGCTGAGCTAGAGCATAAGCAAGTTCAGCACTTGGTGATCTGGTCTGCATTAATGTCTTCCCAATTCCCCTGGGGTGTTGAGGCACCCCTGGGGTCCTGGTGTTGGCAGTTGCTGGCTTTACCCCCCTGGGGCTCAGGATCTTCTCTCAGTTTGTTGAGGTCAGGCTGTCTGGGACATCTGTGATCCTGTACTGGTTCCCTTCAGCCACAGCAAGAAGAACCCTCCTGCTGGGGTTGGAAGCTCAATTCCATGTGGACAGTCTCGGGCGGGTAAAGGTGGGAACTTCTAAATCTTAGAGTTCTCACGAGGCCCCCCAGGAAACGACTGGGAATCGAGGTGAACCAAGCTATCTCGTGTATTTCCGCCTCTTCACGAGAAACGTGATGGGAGAGAGCTCTCCCCGCCCTGGAGATTGTCCCGAATCTGGGCACATCTATTGTTATCTAACAGTACGGTATTCAGATGCAAACTATGCGGCTGGAGAGCTTAATTGGAGTCAGGAAAGCCTGAAAGCGCTCTTGGGCGGAGGGGCCATGGGTGAGGACAGAAGGCTCTGCTTTTCCTCTCTCCGCTCTTCCCTCCCCCTCTCTCCCCACTTACACTTCTACTTCCAATCTCTTATTGTAAGATCTTTGCCTCCTTGGGAGATTCTTCGCTCCCTCCTAAGGAAGAATTCCCCTGCACTTGTAACCAGAACCCTGAATAAAGCTCAACCCTTGTTCGACTCTGGAACGTCCTTTCTCTCATACGAGCATCCAGCTTGGCCAGCTGAAGACCTCGAGAGGTGAGGTAAGAAGACTCAGGTAGCCCACAGGCCTCTAGGCCTGCACCCTCCTTCGCAATCTTTCTAGCTTCATGGACTAAGAGTCTGTTTATCCCTTCTGCTGCTCCCACTGTTCCAGGGTTTTTCCCTGGGAGATATTCTCTGGGCTCTTCAAGGTCAACAAAGGGAGGGAGATAGCAGTTAGCAATCACTGTGTCATCTTAGCTCCCAGACAAGCTATGCTATGATAACAGACTAACTTGACAATATTCTCTAGTTCCAGTCTTTATGGGTAATGATATAATTCTACTCCATCAACCACTGAAGCACCTGAAAGACATTCATTTTGTATTACTGAGCTTTAATATTTCTTTGTATGTATTGGGCAACTGAAGCCTTCATTCATAACGATGTCATTTATTATTACCTCTTTAAGCTTTACAAATTCTTTTTAAATCCTGTGAAAATCCTAAATAAATACTAGATATATTGTCATATTTTAACAGAATATATATATATGTGTGTGTGTGTGTATGTGTATATATATATATATATGTACTTGATAGCTTTTCAGAATGTGATGGAGTAGAGGTTATATTTCATATGATAATAAAAGAATAAAGCCTTCTTTTGTAGAAGCTACAGAAGAGTAAAATAGAGCTCAACTGACATATACCATTTTTTTTCTTTTTTTTTGTGATATGTTGTGCTGCAATAGGAATGGGAGGATGATGTTGATTACTTACAATATTTATTTTGTATTATAATGATATTTTTATATTATTTCTGCTATTGCTTACATATGGACTATTTTACTCATACATAAAAAGTGTTTTTAAAGGGATTGTATTAATATTGCAATGTAATATTGGTCATCCTAAAGTTTCTATTCAGTTTGTAATATTCAGTACCTTTTCATTTTGTGTTAGTTTTATTGAAAATAGGAACGTCAGTTTTCACCTTCTAGAAATAATAAAAATTTTGGCAAAATTCATTGATGTTATCGATTTTGAAAAAAAATTGTAAACAAAAGATATTCACCTAATTAGACAGCATTATCAAACTGAATATCTCAAAAGTCATTCATTCTCTTATTTTGTTTATAAGTTTGTGTTCATGGACTACAAAAATCCTAGAATGCCATGTATTTATCAAAGAATCTTGGAGTTAGAGGACTACTCAGTGGTTGTCCAACCCTGAAATGGAGTCATCTATACAATGCTCTAATCAAGGGGGTCATCCTGGCTTTCCTCATCCTCTCATCCTCTAGAATTCCCTTTTGGAATCATGTTGTGTTTCAAAGAAGACATCTTTCAACTGGTTAATACAAAAAACACTTTTCAGATCCTTATAAAAGGATCCCCTGTAAATAAATAAATATGAAAATTTCCTGCATTGTTGTCATCATCTTTATCTCCTTGCTGCCCAAATAAAAAAGAATTATATCAATGAAATCAATATCAACATTAATTGTGTTGAGACTATAGCATGTTTATGGTTAGTCAATAACTATTTACCTGTGCAGTATTGTGGTAAGTGCTGGGGATACAAAAAAAGGCAAAGGAGATTCCCTGACTTTGAGGAGTTCATAACCAAATGCTGGCAATAATATAAAAGAAAATGTGTAGAAATAATCTACATTTTGTATAAATAGAAAGAATAGTGAAAACATGGACCTACTCTTAAGAGAATTGGGAATTCAAGGACATTGAATATAAATATTACCAGGGATACAAAGATGACAACAACAAAAAATACTCTCCAAGAGTTTAAATTCTGTTATGAAAAAGGTACACATAAAGTAAATATGTAATAGGATTTTTGAGTACTAAAAAATCAAACAAACTCAAGGAACATAACATTTAAGTTGAAAAAGCAATGGTTCAGGAGTAAGAGGAACTGGATTCAGATTCTACCTGTCCATAAGTAAAAATACAACAAAGGTAGCCTGAGGCACATTTTCTTTCCCAATAAGATAATTGTTTTATTAACAGTGATGTATAAATGTTAGTAAAATGAGTCACTCTGGCCCCCTCTGAAAAGTCAGGAATCCCATGGGGATGAAAAAGTACATTTTTATTGACATGTTAAAGGTGGTGAGTGGGATATTTGGCAAGTCTTATGATTACCTGCAACTGGGCAAAATGTATTGGCCTTTAGGTGTAGCTGATTACATCACTCTCTAACAGTTAAGGAATGTTAATTCCTTTATGGACTTCAACTGCTTCTAGTAATCATGGTTAGAAAATTAAAATCACACCAGTCCAGATCACCTGGGTTAGCTGTTCCCAGGGGGAGACCAAAGCCAGTCTTATTTTGACTAGGAGAGAAGACAGAAAAACTGTTCCTTAGGGAGGGGCTCAACCTAAGCTGGTTCTTTGTTTACTGGGAAAAAAAAAAAGGTCACAGGTTAAACTGGTTAGCAAGTAAATGTCCGGGGGACTAAGTAATTACAGTACTTAACCTGGTTTGGTAGTGGGATGGGTGACTTTTTGAAAATAGAGTTTGACAAAATGGGGAATAGGATAAATTACAGAATAGACCAGGGTAGGAAACCTGCAGCCTTGAGGCCACATGTGGCTTTCTGGATCCTTGGGTGTGGCCTATTTAAAGAGTTCAAGTTTTACAGAACAAATCTTTTATTAAGGAATTTGTTCTGTGAAGTTTGGATTCAAGTGAAGGGCTACACTGGAGAACCAAGAAGGCCACATGTGGACTCGAGGCCTCAGGTTCCTCACCTCAGAGGAGTAGACTTATTAAATGATACAACATAATTTTAATTTTCTTCATTAACCTCTTTGATTCACTGAGAATTAGTTTCCTTAATGAATGACTAGCTGATGAGTTGATTATAAAGTGCCATTCAATTTATCTGCTTTTCAGGATTTACCCATGAGGTACACAAATGCCTAAAGACATTAGATACTTCAGTAAGGACAGATAATTCTAAGACTCAGGTTCTTTACCATGATGGGGATAGTGTGTGTGTGTGTGTGTGTGTGTGTGTGTGTGTGTGTGTGTGTGTGTGTATGTGTGTGTGTGTGTGTGTGTGTGTGTGTGAGAGAGAGAGAGAGAGAGAGAGAGAGAGAGAGAGACAGACAGACAGACAGACAGACAGAGAGACAGAGAGACAGAGAGGCAGAGAGACAAAGACAGAGAGAGGGATTTGACCTGTGCATTGATCAAGACCATTGAGGAAGACTCCTTCTCTATACTTGCTATTTCTGTAAGTTCTGCTTACCAAAGGAGCATTCAGTAGCTTTCTCAGTAATTAATTCCCAATGTCCATGTCATCAGTACATCATATTTTAGGGTTCTGGCATCTCATGAAGTCTTCTGGTTTCTGGAAACCTCTCCTCTTGGGCATTCTGGACTGAGTCTGTTTGCAGAGTAGCTTCTTGAGAAGATCTGCTTCTCTAGTTCAAGTTACTTAGAGATTCTTAGACATTTCTATGAATCTTTGTCAAAACGAATCTCAATACAACTTAGGACAGTAAAATGTTACTTTTCCAATAATTAGTTCACATAGTGAAGACTAATTCAAACCTTATGGTTCTTACCCTATTAATGATAGTTATATGAAGAACATATAACTCCTATTTTTATCTAGACCAGGTTCCAGTTCTGGAGTTATTATAAACTTATATCCATTAGAAAATTATAGCCATTCAAATATTCATTATTCATTTAATTTTCATTTCACACCTCCAAGGTTTACTAACTGGGTGATTTTGGTTGCTTACCTTCCCTAGACCTTAGTTTTTTCATCTCTAAAAAAAAAAATGGTGGGAAGACCAAATAGTCTGTGAGGTAGGAAACGGTTTCAACTTGAGGTAATAACTGAAGCTACACAAGTAGCAGAGTTGAGATTTGGACCCATGTCACTAGATTCTAAATTCTTTGCTTTGTTTCTTTCACCTGAAGCATACAGCAAATGAAATGAAAAAGCAGGAAAACAAAATTGAAATGAGAGGTTTTTAAATGTGTTGCACTTCCATTCTGGACATAACTCTTCCAACTCACCCAACTAGTAGTTTTAGTCTCAAGAGCAAAGAGAGTAGTGGTCTTTTCTAAGGCTATAAATCATGATCCCACATCCATCATACACCTCCTCCATCATACACCATCACACATTTCTAGAAGTAAGCTAACTACAACTTCAATTAGATTGCCTAGATATCAAGTACTGTGTCCCACACTGGCCAGTTTCTCTTTACAAAAGCTTTCTCTTCAAAAAAATCAATTTAAAACAGTAATTTGAAAGCATTATTTAAAGGAAGTAATGCAAAGGACAAGGAGAAGTCAGATAAACAAAATTAATAAAAAGAATTTTAAAAAATCAAATTTTTTTGATCTGAAGATGAGCATATAGAAAAGAGGATCAAACTCAACTAACCCGTTTTAGAATAGAATGTTATACTTGAATTTGCCTGTGTCTTTAGAAAAATGAAGTCTAATATAGTTCTTCCTCTATAAATCAGTTAATTTTTTAAATATGTATATTCGCTGTTTGAGGGGTTTTTTTTCTGAACAAGGTAAGATAAAGGACCCAGGAGATATATCAGAGTCATCTCTATTTAAGATGTATAATCTCTTAGAAATGCCATATGAAATAAGTGGGTAGGAGTGAATGCAATCAAATCAAAGATGTAAGAGTCAATCTTATTTAAACATGACAACGATATTTTGAAAGATTTGTGGGATGGGAGGTATGTTAGCCTGCCTTAATATGACATCTTCTGAATAATTAAATCCTTAATTCAGGAGTTAATTTTTACCTTTCTAGTTTTAATCTAAGGACTTCAAACAGGAATGGTCTGGTGCTAAAGAGTCTGATAATACCCTCCACCCTCCCAATGAGCAGGGCTTATGGAGGATTTGAGATAAAATTTATTTTTCAAATCAATGATCTCATTTTCCCTTTCAGTTCAGTTTAAAAAAAATTAAAATGAAAACAAAGTTCAAGTGAAGGTGAGCATGTAGAGGGAAAAATATTCATACCCAAATAATCTGTTATCACAATGCATAGCTAATATGTATCCTGGAAAATCTACCTTCCTGAGGCCACCCAAAATGTTCCAACCTATCTCTTCAGCTTCTTATCTCTCAAAACTTTTATGTTCTATATCCCATTACCTCATAGTTTTCTAGAAAGTTACAAAATCATCTGATAAACTGTGGAAATAAATCCTGATTCTGTATTAATTTCTTATTCCATATGGAGAAAATATTTTTGAGAGGATTTCCTGTACTTCATATCACATTTTCTCATCATGCTTTTTTCCCCCTACCAATACAAAGTCTTGTATTTTTTTCCTCCTTTACCAGTCTGCCTTAATCAGTTGTTATATTGTCCTTTACTAAGTTTCTCCTTTGTCTCCAATAGTCTAGAAGAGGTCCTTCAGTTATAAGCTGAATTTCCTCTTCTTTATCCAAACTCCTGCCAATATACTTGGGACCTATAGGTAACTTGATATTGATGAATTAGACAAACAGACAGACAGATAGATAGGTAGGTAGGTAGATAGGAAGATGGATACATAAACAGATTGTCATCAATGGCTAACTAAATATTTCTTTTACAATGACCTGTAAGCATTTCAAATTTAACATATCTGAAGTAGATTTCACTACATTTCACCCTAAGCCACCATTCTTCCTCACTTTCCTTTTTGTTGAGGGCACTACTATCCTTTCAGTCAACCAGATTTGAAATGTCAGAGTCAACCTCAACATTTCACTCTCCTTCAACCTTCAAGTACTGTCTTTCCTATATAGTATCTCCCGTATGTTTCCCCTTCTCTCCGTTAATATGATCACAACTAAGTAGAAGCTACTATCATCTTTTGATTGGATCATTATAATAGTGTCCTAATTGCCTCTATTTCCATTCACTTTCCTCTCCAATACTTATGTCATAGAGGCATCAAAGTTACACTCCTGAGGGACAGCTCTGGAGGTCTTATTCTTTTCTAGAAGCTCCATGGATTTCCAATCACTTCTTGAATAAAATCTCCACTTTTCTGCCTTTTAAAACCCTTCAAGATATAATTTCTCCCATAGACTCCCACTAGAATGTGAGTTTCTTAAGAACAGGGACTTGTAAGAGCAGTTTTGTTTGGTTTTGTTTATTTATATCCTTGGAGCTTAGCATAGTATTAGGTGCATAGTTGTTGGTCTTCAAGTTTGTCTTATTTTTAAAGAGGACCAATGACATCACTGGTGATGTCCTGACTCCTGTGTGAATTGGATTTAAGGGAGGCAGAATTGCATGGCGTCGTCAGGCTCACTCTCTCTTCTAGAGTTATCGAAGTCCAGTAGCAAGACAAAAGTTGAGGTAATTGGTTGGCCTAGGATGCAGTGGATGACCTTGGTGACTGTTCATGTTCTAAGTACACCATAACACCTGCTTCAACTGTCAAGTCCATTGGAACAAATTATTCTCATCGCCCCATTCCACCAAAAGAAGTTTTCACAGGCTTGGAGTAGACACCCACCTGTAATTCACCAGTTGGTTTGAGGCTTGTCAGCTACCAACAACCTGGTTTAACCCATTTGCCAGAGATAATTTATCATTTGTGGCTGCTGCACGTGCTACACCTTCTTGGAGCCACAAATGAGAGTTGAATGGCAAGTAGATATGAAAGGTCAATGAGCAGAACTGAAAAGGGCTCAGCAAGACCTCACACCAGAGGTTCCTCCTTGAACACGCCATACAGCCCTCAGTACATAGAAGATACATAATGTTCTTCCATTCAATTTTACAATATTGCACCCAGCCTCCTCAGGTTAATTACTTACTACTTCTATTTATTCACTTTATGTTCCAAACTGGCCAATTATCTCTTTTTTGTGCACAAGATTCCATCTTCTCCTTTCTACCTTTACAAAGGCCAGCTCCATGCCTAATATGTATTCTTTTTTTATCCCCTTTTATTAGAATCTCTACCTCACTTCAACCTTCCCATCAAGTACTCCCTTCTATAGAAGACCTCTTCTAATATTATCTGTTTTTGGTGCTTCTCTAAAATGACTATATGTTTCAGGTGCATATATTTGGTATTTACTTATATGTTTAAGTATTATGATATCTGATAGAATATAATAATTTACTATTATTATTTGTTATTCACATCCTGCTTCACAGAGTATGTCTGTATATCTACATATCTGTATTTGCATTTGTTGTTTCTTTTTTTACAGTATATCTTTATTTATTTTAATTTAATTTATTTTCAATTTTCAACATTCACTTCCACAAAATTTTGAATTTCAGATTTTCTTCCTGTCTCCTTCTTCCTCCTTTACCCACGACACTGTATATTCTGATTACCTTTTCCTCCAATCTGCCTTCCTTTCTATCACCCTCCCTCTTATCCCCTTCTATTTTCCTATAGGAACATTTCTTCACCCCATTACCTCTGTATCTTATTGCCTAGTTGCATTTAAAAACAATTTTTAACATTTATTTTTAAAGCTTTGTGTTTCATATTCTCTCCCTTTCCCCCCCTGCACCCACCATCATTGAGAAGTCAAACAAATCAATATAGGTTATACGTATGCAGTCATGCAAAACACTTCCATAAAAGTAATATGAAAGCCTAACTATATTTTCCTTTGTCATATCCCACCCTTCATTTATTCTATTCTCTCCTTTAACCTGTCGCTCTACAAAAGTGTTTGCTTCTGATTACCCCTTCCTCCAATCTGTTGTCCCTTCTATTACTCCCTTCTATTTTCCACTCCCCTCTGCTTTCCTGTAGGGTAAGATAAACATCCATACCCAATTGAGTGTATGTGTTATTCCCTCCTGAAGTCAAATTCAATGAAAGAAAGGTTGACTTATTCACTCTCATCTTCCCCTTCTTACCCTCCATTGTAAAAGCTCTTTCTTGCCTCTTTTATGGGAGATGATTTACTATATTCTGTTTTTCCCTCTATCTTTCTCTTTCTCCTAGTACATTCCTTTTGACACTTTTTTCTTTTTTAGATATCATTCTTTCATATTCAGCTCATCCACTGCGCTCAGTCTCTCTCTCTACATACATATGCATACACATGCATATATACTCATGCATGTATGTATACATGCTTACATATACATGTGTGCAAACAAATATACATATATTCCCTTTAACTATCTTAATACTGAGAAAGGTCTCATGAGTTACAAGTATCATATTTCTCTGTAGGATTGTAAACATTTCAACTTTAATTAAAGTCCCCTTTATGGCTTCTCTTTCTTGTTTACCTTTTCATGGTTCTCTTCATTCTTGTGTTTGGAAGTTAAAATTTCTATTCAGCTCTGGTCTTTTCAATAAGAATGTTTGGAAGTCCTTTATTTCATTGAAGTTCCACTTTTTTCCCTGACTTATGATACTCAGTTTTGCTTGATAAATGATTCTTGGTTTTAATCCTATCTCTGTTGTCGTCAAGAATATCATATTCTAAGCCCTCTGATCCCTTATTGTAGAGGCTGCTAAATCTTATCTTGATTGTGTTTCCACAATACTTGAAGTATTTCTTTCTGGCTGCTTGTAATATTTCCTCCTTGACTTAGAAACTTTGGAATTTGGCTACCATATTTCTAGGAGTTTTCCTTTTGGGATCTCTTTCAGTAGGTGATTGAAGAATTCCTTCCATTTCTATTTTCCCCTCTAGTTCTAGAATATCAGGGCAATTTTCCTTGATAATTTCTTGAAAGATAATGTCTAGGCTCTTCTTTTTATCATGGCTTTCAGGTAGTCCCATAATTTTTAAATTGTCTCTCCTGTATCTATTTTCCAGGTCAGTTGCTTTTCCAATGAGATACTTCACATTTTCCTCGATTTTTTTTTCATTTTTTTGGTTTTGTTTTCTAATTCCTTGATTTCTCATAAAGTCATTAACTTTCATTTGCTCCATTCTAATTTTTAAAGAACTATTTTCTTCAGTGAGCTTTTGAACTTCTTTATTCATTTGGCTTATTCTACTTTTTTAAGGCATGCTTCTCCTCGTTGGCTTTTTGGACCTCTTTTGCCATTTGGGTTAATCTAATTTTAAAGCTCTTATTTTATTCAGTATTTTGGGGGGGGTGGGTTTCCTTTAGCAAGCTGTTGTCTGGTTTTTCATGATTTTCTTGCATCGCTCTCGTTTCTCTTCCCATTTTCTCCTTGACTTCTCTTATCTGATTTTCAAAATCTTTTTTGAGGTCTTCCATGGTCTGAGACCAATTCATATTTTTCTTGGAGGGTTAAGATACAGGAGCTTTAACTTTGTTTTCTTCTTCTGGTTGTATGTTTTGGTCTTAGTATTCATCAATTATGTACAAATATACATTTTCACTGAGAAAAGAAGAATCTATCATCTGTTCTTTTTTCCTCTGTTTGCTCATTTTCCCAGCCAATTACTTGCCTTTGAGCTCTTTGTGGAGAGAACCTTCCCACTGACTTTCAAAGCTAACCTTGACATTTGTCAGTTGAGCAGTCCAGAAACCACAGCAGTTGCCAGTGACTCAATCCCCCAAGCCCTGCTCCAGCTCTGTCCATGCTGGGCATAACCTAAGCCAAATTGCACCCCACTCCCAGCCTGGTGCTATGGACCCTTGCTGTAGATCTTCCAGATTGTCTTGGACTGGAAATTTGCTTGTCTGTCTTTTTATGGCTTATGCTCCTCTAGAATATCTTTACAGTCATTTTTACAGGTTTTTTGAGGGGTTTTGGGGAAAAGTTTTAGCGGGTCCCTGCTTCTATGATGCCATATTGGCTCCACCCTATAATAACCTTTCTGACAGAAAGGACTGTTGTTGTGTTTAATGTATTCCCAGTGTTTAGAACAGTGCTGGCACATAGTAGGTATTTAATCATTATTTTTAAATTAATTCAATCTACATACCCTGTTAAAAGGAAGGATTTTATTTTTGTATCCCCAGTATCTTTCATAGCACATAATGAACAAGGTAATGGTTAAATTGAATTTGAACCAGTTCTTTCAGAAGCTCTCTATATCCTACATTCTTTATAAAGATTATAGAATCATAGCCCTTAAACCTAGAAGGGACTTTAATCATTTAGTTCACATTCTTTTTTCTTTTTTTAAGGCAGACTGGGATCTAGAAAGTGATTTGTCCATCTTTAAAGAGCCAAGATATCACACACAGGATTCCAATCCAGATTCACTGAGTCTAAAGGCAACCGTCTTTCCACTATGTGATTTTGTTCCTAAATTTGTTGTTTCTAATAAAACAATTAGAATACAAGAGTAACTGTGCCAGATACCTTTTATTATGTGATTACTGGGAAATGCAAAACACTAATATGCTATTTTGGGGACTTCTGATGAAATTCACTGTCTTTATTTTGCCAGTTAAGAAGTTGTAGTTATTCCCTATTTCTTGGCTATCACTTCAGTCAACAAAGGGTTTTATGGGTTTCCTGGCATTGGAGTAAAATAAGGTAATCAATGCATATGGTAAAAACAGACAGACTGAAAGAAAAGGCAAACATTATTCATGACCTAGAGTAGAGGCAGAATCTCTTTATTTCTTTCATTTATAACATCTCATCACCAAAAAATCAGCAATATTCCTCATAAGGTTTAAATAATGTCTATTCACCAAGATAAAGCTCTTTGGCACTTTAAAAGTATTTAACTCAATAGATGAGCCCTGTTTTAAGTCAGCTCTACTACTAATAAAGATAAACTGGCTGGAGAACAAGAGTATACTATCTTAAAATAACAGGATTAGTTCCCAAAGGCATACTGTCAATGTTTAACAAACGACTCTCATGGGGGAAAATGTAAGCAGGAAATATGTTTAGATTTAGTATGAGCTATTAACATTTTCCCCTCATTGTCTTAAGCCTAGACAAACGACAACAATAACAAAGAATAAATCAAACTCTGATGAGTGCAGTAGTGTATAACAATTTCTGTAGTGTAAATATTTGCCCTGAGAATTTAACAATCAGCTCTAAGTCATTTCCAGCACATGCTTGATATTAGTTTCCTCTACTATAAACCAGTATTTCCTTGATTTTTCCCAATAGCCTAGCCCATGACCAAAGCTTTGTGCCCTATGAGTTTCCCAAGACATAAATTCCTATCACTTCCTTTTTTGTGTCTCAAGAGCATCCAGATACTAATTAGTGCCTTTTCCCTAGCTTCTCCTTATTCTTAAAGAAGTAACATATTTCTTCAGAATACAAAAACAAGCAAGCATGTAAAAGGAAGTCCATTTTGATGCATAATAAGAGCTCCTGTACTTACTAACATAGTTTCTTGAGCTCAGTAAATGTTGTCTATTAATATTCATGATAAATTTTAATATCCTATAGCATTCTTTGCCAGCTGAACCCCATGCATAAGTGTAGGGTACAAGATTTGATTTAACTGGCATAAAATTACTTAGGCATTGATAGATATGTAATCTTACTGCCACTTCCTATATCAATCAAATTCTTCTCAGCCTATCAAAACCTTCTTACTTTTTGTGTTTCTTTTGTATTTTTTTTCCAAAAATCTTCCAAACAAACAAATAAAGAAACATGCTATACTGGCCTTCCTCTAGATCAGGGTTTCTTAACCTAGAGTCTGTGATCTTGTCTTCTTAATCATTTGACAAGAACATTTCAAAATTATTGAGCTGTTTTCTAATCCTACACATTTTACTTTATGTAAACCTTTATTAGAAGATAAAAGGTCAAGAAAACTTCATTAGACTGTCAAAATAATTCATGACTTAAAAAACGTTAAAAACATAATCTATGTAATGTATTTTTTCATATCAGTGAATAGTTGAGTTATCCATCTGCTAACTCTTAAAACAGTTCACTTTTTTTTCTAATCATACATATGATGTCCTTACATAATTTCTTGTTCCATTGAAAAAAAAAATCAGTCTATTATAAGGACTATTCTTGAAGTTCTTGGAGCCAGAAATAACCTGCCATAATTTGTCCTCTGTGAGGGAGAGATACTGAGCGCATAGGGTTGCCTATGCACATTATCATGGTATTTGAGTACTGCTTTTGTAGAAAGAAAGACCTCCGTAACCAAGAATATTTGATAAATTGCTGCCAGGTTTAAAATGTCTACCATCATTTTGTTTGTTTTGTTTGTTTGTTTGTTTTTTGTAAGACCTCTGCCAAATAGCACATATGTTTCCTGGGAGAATTAGCACAACTTAATAACACCCATTTGAGCTCATCATTGGCAATTACTCCCAACAGAGAGTAGGGTCAGAGTGAATGAAAAGCATCGATGTATGCTGATTGGATGGAAAAGAAAGCAGGAAGGATCTAGGTCATTGACTGTGATTAAAAGGAGTGGGCCAAGGAGGAGAGACACATTAAAGTATTCTGAGAAGACAAAGGGGAGAATCAGGGATCTGGCTTTCAAAACGTTAGTGAATTGTGGAATGAATAAATGAATGAGAAAATAAATAAAGGGACTAAATACAATGTTACCCATCAGGATTATGATTCATTCCTCAGGTCACAAGGACATAGATGATAGAGTTTCTACAGGAAAGAACTTTAAAGGGCATTTGTGTAATCCTCATATTTTTCTTCCATTTTTCCTATTTTCTTAGTAATGTGTTTACTTTTTAGAATCATAATCAGTTAACTATATATGCATGTAGATGCATACATGCATATGTGTATTTTCATATGGAACTCCCATAATTTGTAATGAAGAAAATCAGCAAAAGTGACCAATACGATTTTGTAAGTATCTGACACATTCAACGTTTGCTCTCTGGTTCAAATATGTTTATGTGCATGTGTATGTGTTTCAAATTTATATTATAATCATTATGAGATTCTTTGAATTCCTCATATTCTTAGAAGATAATATTCCATCATGCACAGATAGCACAATTTGACCTACAATAATTTCATAAATTTCAAGTGGAAAAGACGTTAGAGGATATCTAGTTCAAACTCATTTTATAATTGAAGAAATTCTGGCCCAGAAAAGGTATGTTATTTGCCTAAGATCACATAGGACAAGGCATCAGAGGTGGAATTTAAATCCAAATCATCTAAGTTTAAAGCCTATGCTCTTATCACTATATAATACAACCATTCCTCAATCGATGAGTGCCCATTGTATTTCCAGTTTTTATTTTTCCTGCCATGAATTATGACCACTGGTGTATTTTTAAGATCCTTCTTCTTGTTATCTACTTAAATTTAAAGATAAGAAGACAGATGAAGAGAAAGTTCACATAACTAATAAATAGCAAAGCAGGAATATTAGCTCTTACCATAAGATACTCTTACTAAAGATGGTGGATTGGATCTTTTACTAACCACTTCAGTCTTTTTCATCTGATATATTTGCATGACTGAATAGATATCAGAAGTATTTTGACTACTTTCAGTTAAGAAAGACCAATTAGTTCAGCAACATTTATAAAACACAAGAGAGTAAGATCCACAAAATATAAATTAAATTGATGACCAAATAGCCTCCCCATTAAAATACTACTCAGCTTTCAACACTCTTTGAGACTAGGAGAAAGATTTTGAGATAGAGGGAGAGAAGTCAGCCCTTCAACTCATGGTGGGGCTGAGACAGTGGGTGAAAACAGCTACAGGAGATAACCAGGTCACAAATTTTATTGTTTGTGCAACTGTTTGGAGCTGCCCACAGCTAATTAGTGGGATAATGATGAGAATCTTGCCATTTTTCCTTATTTCTATTTATCTGTCATTTGAGTATCATTATAGTAATTAACAAGTATTAACTGAGAAGGTGAGAATTTAACATGGAAGAAGCTTGTGTAGTATGTGCATAGGGCAAGGGAGATGAGAGGTCAAGATGTGGAGAAAAAGAGCATGGAGGCACAGTCAGTAAGGGAGATGAAGGGATACAAGGGTGTGGTTTTCTTTTTTCACGGTCAATATTTATCAACTGCATTTTTTTTACTTGATGTTGTGTTGTACTGGAATGCCATTTTGTGAGTTTCAATAAGTCTGTCATTGTTTATAGTTATTTGGTCAAGAAACATTTAAGTTTCTTATATTTCAAAGAGAAAACACACAGAGAGTCCAAACCGCAAAATCACACCAGAGGAATAGAAGGAGTAAATATTATGAGAGTTATATTCTGACTAGACACAAGGATTGAAGTCTGTGCATTTGCTTAAAAATTGAATATCCCGATGTTTATTCCATGTGTCGTTCTTCTAGATTAATCTGGTCTGGCATTGTGTGGGCAAGAGCTCAAATACTCACCCTAAAAACAGGCAGCAGAGCCTTCTTAATCTGTACTTTTATCCAGTGATGCAGTCACCTTTCAGAGTATGTGCAAGGTCTTGGGAGCATGGTGCTGGATACATAATTTCATAAGCAGCTTTTGATCCATTAACCTTTGGGACCTGTTGACTCATCACTACTATGGGTCACAGTGCTATTGCTGACCCTGCCTGCCCCAGTGTTCATCATCATAAATTCAGCTGATCTCTACATTTTCCAAGAGAAGCTTATTCAAATAGGAATATCAGCTGAATAAATTGACCCCTCATATCCAAACATAATTCTAATCTGTGTTTATATTTTCATATCCTTCATTTCTCCTTATGTTCCTTTGTGTCCTCTTTGGAAGGGTGTTCCTTCAGAAAAGAGGCAATGTCTATTTATATCAATCCACATAGAGAGTACTTTAAAATGTCATCCAATAGGATTTGAATAACTTTGTGATGGTAAACTATTTTTGGAATAAACTATGATAGTGATATCCAGAACAAATGTTTAGCATGCCCTCTTTTTTTTCCCAGCATGCACTCAGAGGAACACCCGTACACCCACACCCTTACATGGATTTCTAGGTTCTTGTGACCAGGGACTCGAGTCAACTGAAAATAAACTTGTTTGAGGGAAAGGTGCCATCTCCAAACCCCCAGATCCTCCTTCAATATCTACTATTTGCCCTGAAAATCTGACCTCATTAAAGGATTCCAAAGTAAGGAATCCTAGTTGTACACTATTGAGGACCCTAATCCAGAAAGATGGCTCCATTTGATGGAACAGGGAAGCTAGCCCTGGACTGCTCTTCTTCAAAGGTTGTGGCAATTCTCTGGGAATGAGAAAATCACTCCTGTCACACATCATCTCTGGCTGTTCTTGAGAGTTCTGTCATGTTAACTCATGAAATCTCACCCCTGACACAATTCTGGAGGCTTCACAGACACTCCCCAAATCCCTTGGGCTAAGGCATAGCACTCCTTGTTCTTGCCACCTTATCTAGCCTTACACCAATCAACCCACTTTCCAAAAGGGTAGGCAATTGCCTTATTGATAAACTTTCCTGATCCAGACCAATAATCTTTACACTGTACCACCTAAACAATACCTATTCCCATTTGACCTAACGATAACATCCAAATGCTCATTCGAAGAACCCTAAACATCAGAGTAAAACTAAAAAAATGCCAAAAGAAAATTGATTTTTGCACAATGGTTATTAATAATACAAGCTGGCCAACTTTTTTCCCCATTTTATATCATTTGGGGTCCATTTGCCTGCTTAATCTGTGTTTAGCTACTTTAGAGCATTAAAATCAGAAGCAAAGATGCTTATGTAAGCATTTTTGCTACAACGGGAAGGTCAGGGTTCATTCCCTGTATATCTATGCTTTCTTTCCCCTAAACTAAACTACTTTATTATTTAGAATAAACACTGTATGTATTTCCTCATCTAAAAGATGAATAGCTTCCCTACTGCTTATCACCTCAAAGCAGTTTGCGGAAAAAAATGTGAAGAACTTTGGGAAATTTATTACATTTTCAAAAGAGCAGCATCTCAGTACTTGAAGCCTACTTACTGGAAACCAAATCACACCAGAGATTATCTGTTGGGCTAAAAATGGTAGGTATTATTTTCATTCATTTTTAGACTTAGTCATAAAGAAACTAACCCTTGATGTTTTAGAGCAATTTCTATTTAGACTATGTCCTTGCTAGGCTGATATAGTGTTGCATTTCCTCAATCAGGGCTTTATTTGATTGTCTACCACTTTACCTTTTTTTTTTTTTTCTTTTCTTTTTTTATTTTTGAGGGAAAGGAGGATTAAGGGAGTGATTAAAAAGATTCAGCTACATTTTTTCCATGTCAGTTTCTCATATTTACTTGTAGAAATGAGAATGGAGAAAGTATTTTAAGGGACTGTCTCCCATTTGAACATTTATCTGTGTATTTCTAGTTCTTTCAGAATATTTTAATAGATAATTTAGAACCATAGAATGTTCTCTAGAAGAGATACTAGCTAGTGGTCATCTGGTCTAGCTCCTACCTAAATTTTATACAACATCACTGGTAAGTTGCTGTCTTCCCTCCTCTAATGACTTAAATTATGCTGCACCATGGCATCTTACTTCATGTGCTAATTTTTAAGAAATGTTTTCTCAATTTAGGCCTAAATTAATCTCTTTGAAATTTCCACAAATTGGTTCTAGTTCTACTCTCTAATGAGAACAAATCTGATTTATTTTCCTTACGTTAACCCTTCAATATTTGAAGACTTCTATCGTAAGTCTTTTGTGCTAGCTTTTCTTTTCTCTAGAATAAATATGCCCAGTTCCTTCAACTGATCTTCACATACCATGATTTAAAGTATCCTCACTATACAGATGACTTATCTGGTGAGATTATCAATATTCCAAATACAACGCAATGCTAGACACAATACTACAGATGTGGTCTGAGAACATTAGAGAATGTTGGGTCTCATGCCAGTTTTGATCTAGGCACTACACTACTATTAATGCAGCAAGTGTATTACCTACTTTGATCTGGAACACATACACACATGCACACACATGCACACACACATACACATATACACACACATACACACACACACACACCTTTTAATGAAGTCATTAGCTCTTTGGGCTTCCATGTCACATTACCTGCTTCCTTTTATTGATCACACAGGTCACTGGACTTTTTCACATAAGATGCTTCTAGCTATGACTTGTGTATCTTTCATTTATACAAACTATTTGTGAATTCATTTAACCATAATAAATTTCATTTTCTTTATTTCAAGCCCTTGTTCTAATTTGTTGAGGATTTTTTGGTGAGTTATGATTCTATCATCTTATATTTGGTGTATCCCTCCTAGTTTTGGGTCATTAAAAAATTTCATAAGCATGTCTTTATTCAAGGCTTTGGCAAAGTGCTTCATACGGCTGTGATACTCCTTTATGAATCTCTGCTGAGCTTTATAGCTTTCCATTAATCAGTACTTCTTGGATCTGTTCATTCAACTAGCTCCAAAAATATCTAATTTTTCTATTATCCAGTCCATATTTTTCCATCTTATTTGTTAAACTTTTGTGAGACTTTTTTCAAATGCCTTGATGAATTTCAAATATAATAAATCTATAGAATCCCCTTGATCAGAACATAAATAAAGTAGCAGATTTTGGTTTTGCTTTGCTTTGAGTTACATCATTAGTTAAAGGATATCTGTAGAGATAAATGACGACTTTTTCTTGGGGGGGGGGGAATGTCTTGGAGTGCAGTTAAAACCCTATATCTATAAAAAGTAAAAAAAAAAAATTATGAAATCAACCACAGAATGACTACCACTTACAATTTTGCGCTCTCTCTCTCTCTCAGCTCTCTCTCTGTCTCTGTCTCTCTCTGTCTCTCTGTCTCTGTCTCTCTGTCTCTCTGTCTGTCTCTGTCTGTCTCTGTCTCTGTCTCTGTCTCTGTCTCTCTCTGTCTCTCTCTGTCTCTCTCTCTCTCTCTCTCCTTTTTTACTGCAATCTATTGCAATGGTCAGTGATCCCAAGTCAGAACTGTAACTTTTCCTTTATCAAAAGAGAAAGCTGAGCAGTTGTTTTCATTGTGGCCTCCATATGGTTCTTCCTAAATCACGCCAAGCAAATGATCAATTAGCTTTTATTTGAACCCCTCTAGTAACAGCAACTCCTCCAATATTCCGATGTATCCCATTGTACTTTAAGATATCTCTCATTGTTAGAATGTTTTTCTTTTCCTCAAATCAAACCTAAATTTGCCTCTTTGGACCCACCAACTATTGGTTACTCCCATTTCTTTCCCTTAGAAGAACAAGTGGAACACTTCATTCATTTAAAGTTCATTCCTCTCTAGTTTATTCCTATGACTCTCCAGAGTTTCTTTTTCATGCTGTGTCCAAGAAATCTTTTCACCTTGGAAGTTCACTTCACTCCTGGACTTCTAATGCTAGAAGTACTGCCCTCTACCTCTGATTGTCTTCTGCTGTTTGTTTGGTTTTTCTCTTCCTTTTTGAAGTGGACCTATGATATCTGGAGAGTGATGTCTTGATTTATCAGTGAATTGAATTTAAGTGAGGCACAGCTGTGCAAAATCATTAGCCTCACTCTCTCCTCCAGTCTGTGGGGCCCAGTGGCAAGTGGTCAGTACAATTGGTGATAGCCCCAGACACTGTGGGAGACATTGACCTTTTTAAGTTATTAAACCAAATGGGAGTTTGTATGAGGCAACACCCATTCAGCAATTCAAGGTTAGGTAAGAGTTGAAACAAAAGATAGCCTTGTTTGCCTTTACAAAAAATCAGTCTGAGGGAGAGGTGGAACTCTCTGTCTAGCTCCTGCCAGAACTTCCATTTTGAAGAACCTCAGGTTAAACATATTTTTTATTACTCTCTAATATGAGCTTTTGATAAACAGGACTTTCTCTATGATCCCTTTGTATCTACTCCCCTCACACCTACCTCTGCCCTTTTCAGCTTCTTTTTATGTGTTTTCTTCATTAAAATGTAAACTCCCTAGGAACAGAGGCTGTCTTTCTGCTTGTATTTGCATTCCTAGCACTTAGCTCAAGTCCTGACACTTAAGTGTTTAAGAGCTTAAGTAAATGTTTGCTGACTTGTTTATTTGACTTTTCCCACATGAAAACTGTGGAAGCACATGAAGAGAATATTGTGTCCAAAATCATCCTCTCCCCTCCAACAACTCTCAGTTCTTCTATCCTCCAAGTTAAATACCTTGCTTCCCTTTAATTAATACTAAAATGGGATGAATTCATGTGGTACTCAGAATGGAATACAATATTCAAGATGGATAATGATCATAGCAGAATTTAGCATTAATCCTGTAACCCAATAATCCTTTCAAAAATCACTTTTTCTTAATGAACCTATGTTAACTCTTAGTAATCACCTTTTTTTCTTTTCTAAATAATGCCAATAATCCATTTAGTATCATCTTCTAGAATTTTACCAGAAGTTGACATTGTGCTTCTTGTAAAAAAAAAAAATCAGGGTTTTGTCCCATTTCCAGATTCCTACTATCTTTCAATTTTATATTTTCCTTAGAGAATTGCGATGGTACTGCAGGTGACTTAGAAGCAAATTCACAAGTTCTTTCAGCAACCAGAAAAGGGCTTTATTCAATTTTAGTGACCTGAATTTACATCTAACCATGAAAAAAAAAATATTAGACCTACAGTGACGGAATATTGTGTCACTCCTTTTTTCCTTAAGGTTTTTCTGTTTTGGAACCATGAGTATGGTTTAAACTGAGTTCAAGGATGGGAAAAGTAGTCTTTAATCAGAAAGGAGCTGGACTCACTAACTCATAGGTTTGTTAAACACCCACACTAGTGCCTCAGGGACAAATTATTTAAAGCCTCAGTCCTATCTTATCCAGGGCTTTTTCTAGGGTGAGGGTGTTTAAAAAGTTAATCAATGCAAAATAAAAGTAAGGTATGAGATAGGTATTTTATGCCTACACACAAAAGTTAAAAAAAAAAAAAACCCTCAAGCTCATACCTGACAAAATAAAACTTAAGACAGGATTCAGTAACTTAGCTTATAATCTGCTAGGTGATATATACATAAATCACCCAGAGCAAGACATTTAAATTCTCTGAACCTCAATTTCCATATCTATGAAATGGGAATAATAACCCTACCTATCTCAACAGCAAAAAAAGATAACATATATTCAAGTCCTTAGAGCTATGTGAATGCTAGCTATTATTGTTGCTATTATTTTTCTTTCTGCACTATTAATGCACCTTTTAGTATATATGTACTGGTAAAATAGGCCAGGCTTGGGCCCATACTCCTCGCTTATTGGTGATATTTCAGGTAAATTAAGTCTTCTTGATTCTAGCCTGCTTCACTTAATAGATAAGGACTTGTCAACCCCTCAGACTTACAAAGTGGACTCCAAATCTGAACACGTCCATCTCAGGATTCATATTGGTTCACCTAAGATCAGGAAACAATGAATGCAAAAGCAGAAGAGGCAGCTAGGAGTCTACAAGTAGACTCACCTATATGAGTTTCCTTGTACTATTTCACAGGGACAAGGTTGTCATGAAACCAGGGTGGAATACAGGCAGTTTTTTCAACAATTCATAGCAAATCTCATAGCTACATATCATATAGCCTTAAGGGTCAAAGGAAGTGAGATCCAATTGAGAGCTTTTGTTTCTCATTCAATGGATTCAATACCCAACCTCTTGCCATAGTCATGCACAAATTTTTTTATTATTATTATTTTATTTGTTTTCAGTGCTCTACAATCACTTGCACATAACTTAGATTTTTTTCTCCCTACCTCCCCCTTTTTCTCCCTCTTCCTCCCCGTTCCCTCCCCGAGGCAGTATGCAATTTTATATAGGTTCTACACATACATTCTTATTAAATACATTTTCTCCTTAGTCATGTTGCATAGAAGAATTAAAATGAATGGGAGAAATTATAAGACAAACCAAAACATAACACAAGAGAAAATGATCTGCTACATTCTGTGATTGAATTCTATAACTCTTTCTCTGGATGTGGAAGGCATTTTGCCTTTAAGAGACCATGGAATTTTTTATGTCCTTGCATTGCAATGGAGTTCTAAGTCTACCAGAAAAAATCCTCACACACTGTGGTTGTTGCTGTGTATAAAGTTCTCCTGGTTCTGCTCCTTTCACTCAGCATCAGTTCATATAAGTCTTTTCAGGCCTCTTTGAAGTCTTCCTGTTCATCATTTCTTATAGCACAATAGTATGTCATGGACAAAAATTGACTAAAGTACCATTCAGAGTTTTCTGCATCAAATCAAAATGATAAGTCTTTTCAACACTGAGCCACCACATGGACAGAAGTAGGCAGGTGTTTTGGGATCTCTGACTCTCAAATTTTGTCACTGTGTCCCTGAAATTCCAAGAAATTTCCATGGGATTGCCTGGTACATGATTGCTGGAATACCCTCATATACCAGTGCAATCCCTGAAAACAAAGACATTTGTTTCCTCTCCTCTTCTCACCTCTTCCATCTTCTTCTCTTCTCTTCAGTGCTGGAGAAGGTACACTCCATGACCAAAAGCTGTCCTTTATTCCTTTCGGTTTACTGGCTATTTTTCTTGCTTGAAGATCCAGCATTAAACCCAATTCACTCTGGAGCTCATAGACTGGACAAGCCCCCACCCACCTAGCACAGAGTGAATGTAATTACTAAATAGTAATTGTTTCTCTTATACATAGGAGCCCTGAGAATCTTCCCCTCCCAGTTTGATTTTTTTTTTTTTTAATTAAAGAGGTCTTCCCTTAAGTAACTACTTAAAGAAGTCTATTCATTGAATGGGTATATCTCACACAAAGTGAGAATGTGATAAGACCTTAGGCTGAAAGGGCCTGGGTCTCCCATTGCATCCTGGGCCATCTTCAGTAGTCCTGGACCCAGATGGCTCAGGACAAGAAAGTAAGGTTGATGACCTCACAGCTCTCCATTCAAATCAAAGTCAGCTTCAAGTCATGTCATCATCTTGATGTCATTGTCCTTTCCAAGAACTAAGGACAAACACAACAAACAACCTCAGTTTCCTCATATATAAAATATGGAAGTTGAACTCAGTGGTCTGTTTGGTCATTTCCATATCTAAATCTATGATCCTGTGATCCTAAGAGCTCAATTCTTCTTGGTGCATCCTCAGGAAGTAAAGGGGAATATCTATCTATGTCCTACAGCTGAATGGGATCAAGCCATATTAGTCACTATAGTCCAGAATCAAATGAGTCCAGTTCTATCTGGGGGTAGGTGGTGAATTCAAATTCTGCCTATTCCATTAAGTAAAAAGACAATACCAATGGGACTTTTGTCATGACATTTATCTAAGAGCCTATTTTTTTTCTTCTATATAAAATGAAGGAGTTCATTGAATCATATTTTAGAGTTGGAAGGAAACTTAGATGTCATTAAATCTGATTTCTTCCTTTTGATGTTCAAGAAAACAGGGACCAGCAAGAATAGTTCAATTGTCACTTTTAACTCGCCCAGGGTTATATAGCTAGTAGCCATCTGAGGTAAAATGTAGTACTAGGTCTTTCCAGCTTTGGAGTCAGTCACCTTCTCTACACATCATACCGCTTCTGTTGAGACTGAAGCAAACGGCATCTGATGTTCTCTTCCAATTCATCCCATATTCTGAGCAAGAGTCCTGTCCTTCATTTGGTCACTTGGTGGTCAGTGATGAACTCCTTTCTCACTTCCATCACCTAGAATCTCTTCTTTCCAAGATGTGATTCAAAAAACATGCCCACTTGACCTCTTTCCTGATTACTCCTAATTGCCAGTGCCATCTCCCAAATAACCTCATATTTATTCTTTTTTTTCTACATACATATTTTCTACATACATGTGTATGTATATATATGTGTGTATGTGTATGTACATATATACTTATCTCTCATTAGAATATAAGTTTTTTGATTTGTTTTATTTTGTTTTGTTTTATTCCTTGTGTGTGTATCCCTGACACCTCGCATAGCAACTTACACAGAGTAAGTGCTTAACGGACTGGATGGACAATTTTATTTCTCTGGTCCTTAACTTTTAAAAATACAAACTCTTTAAGATTAGGTCTTATTTCACTTTTTATAGCTGTATCCCCATGGCCTGGTACAATGCCTGGCATGTAGTCAATGTCTAATATTTTTTATATTGATTGATAAAAGGACATTAAAAATTTAGAATGGAATTGTATTATTTCTATGGTTCATTGATATACATCGTAATGAATTGAGTTGACTGAATAGTTCAGGTGAGTTTCATAGTTTTCATATCTAAATTACAAGATGTGATAATAGTGACTTTTTTATTTCTTTGAGTGATACTAGTTTTCTCAGAATCTCTCCTCATTTTTTTCATCCAAAGATGAGAGGAAGTATCTCACAGGAGTGTTGTTTATGTCACTTCTCAATCACTTTGAGAGTTGGTCATGTCAGGTACCAACTCTGGACTTCCTGTTTTCAAATATGTTCCCAAGGCAACTTTTCAAAGATTTTAAGAGTCATAAAACTGTTTGTTTCCCTGAATAGTTTGTTGATAGTTTAAGATTTTTATTCCTCCCTACAAGGCCAGAACACTATAATCCTGTTGAGCAGAATTCACCCTTTAAAATTATAAATCATAATTTCATAAAGATTCACATTTATTTGTCTGACATTCTTGTCTGTAGAAAACTTCAGTGATACTTAGCAAAGAACTTTTTTTCAATCGGTCTGTTTCTTCGTATACTTTATTACTCTATTGTTTTGTGAGGAAATATTATCGGTTATTAACATTTATAGACACACTCATTCATCATGTGACTCTGTCAGAGAAACTCATGTGATAGAGATACTTGGTCCTGTGTTATGAGAATAATATTTGTAAAGGACTGGGGAATCAATGTATTGTTTCTTTGGAAAGCGAAGTGCGAAATAATTGATGGTGTGTCACCAGCTTTGAAAACAAACATGAAAGTAAACCATCAAATTAAAAATCACCAGAAAAGAAAATGCAAACCTAGTCTAAGATTATCATTTTAAGACACTTGCTTCCCCTAGATGACTGGGTGAAACATTACAAGAACAAGAAATGACATAAAAAAGACAAAGTTGGTAATAAACAGTCACATGTGGAAACTATCTTCCAAAGCAGGCTTTTAAAAAATTATCTTTAATGCACTATGCAATTTGGGCTGTAGGAAAGGTTCTTTTAAATCCCAGAATTTTATAAATATTTCCTAATGAAAGGGCTATTGATTAAAACAGTATGTGTTTTCCAATTTTTTTGTTATTAGCCCACAATTTTTCTGTTTTCCTTTTAATTATATTCAGTACTTTCTGTCATCTCTGAGCATAGAAGCACTTTTTTAAAATAAGCCATGCTTGGAGGGGGCGGGGCACAGTTTACAGTAATTCCTTCATAAAGCCATTTTTCTATGAATAGGTGCTAGTCGTTATCAAGACATTGACAAGTTTGCACTTCTCTAACCACAACATATTTACGTTCCTCTAATATTTTAATTATTTGTCAATGCATCCAAGAACTTATACAGAAGTTTCTTCAATATTTTATTCCCATCTGATCTTATTCTTGTCATATTTGGCTACAATTTTCAAAAACTAAATTTAACTAACAGCAAATCATTAATGCATCATCATACTAATGACATTTTTATAAGCTTATCTTAATTGGGAAACATTTTAATTTCACATATTACAAATATATGTTACTCCATTCTCTGAATTATTTGAAAGATAAAATATCCTTATATTTCTATTTTTTTAATTTTCTAATAACTAAAAAAGTCTTTATAATGCCTAACACAAACATTCACATATGATTATCTGTGAATAAAGAGGTGTTCTTATCTATTCTACTACAGTTTTCATAACACTGGTAATGCCATGATCCCTCAAATGTACCTAGATGAGGTAGATAAAGGAAAACCTACTTACTATTATTAACTTTGCAAATTTACTCTATGGATAGTGGCTATCGGGGTTCAATACAGACTATTGCTAAGTCATTATTCTGCTTACATACCATCTAGGTTTCAAAATACTGAGCATCAGGCTTCCATAAAGAAATACATCATATCATCTCATCATAACTGCAGGTTAGCATCATTAAAGGAGAGGGGGAAAAAGCTTCCAGACTCCAACATGACATTAGGTCAAGCACTGTAGCTCACTTGCTGGAATGTTTCCATTCTGAGCAATTTGTCCCCACCTCACTAGAAAGATCTAAAGATCATTATCCAGTGTGAAAAAGCAATTAGGGAACAGAAAATGTGATCATTCAAAACAAATAAAAAAGTATTTTTCTTCATATATTTGGAAATGAGGTCAACCTTGAGTTCAAATCAAAAAATGAAAGAAAGCAATATTTTATCCTTTCTCAGTTTGTTCAAACAGACGTCCATGCTTATGGTCAATAGGATATGGTCCTTTTATAACATTTTTGGAAGAGGGAAATTCCTAGCATATAAAGCATATAGCATCCCCATGCCAGTGAGGACATTTTACTAATTGTGTTAAGAGCATGCTGAAAGGAAATTTAAAATTAAGATAAGATAAAATTTCCTAACTAAGAAATGTCCCCTGCTTTCTTGATTTTTTTTTTATCACTATTATGCTCAAAAGACTGTGAAGCTTATTTTTCATGAGTATAATGTGACTTTTCCCTTCTGTGCTACTCATAGTCCCTTGATAAGCATTCATTTGTGCATTCTAACATTAACAACATTTCTAAAAGATACTTCCTAGCACCTTGAATAAATGGTTCTGGGACAAAAACGTAAGCAAGTCAAATGAGGATCATCTGCATCCAAATGCCAGAAAACAATTATTTCTCCATGTCTGCTACTCAGATATGATAACAGATGTTCAATGAACCAATCAGATGTACACAAGGAGTATGACTGGTATGAAATGATTCAAAGTTTGATGCACTTGATAACTTATTCCCTTGCTTAGCTTTTATACTTCAGCAAGGACATTACTAAGATCAAATCCCTTACTGATTACATCACCAGTTGAGACCAATATGTAATCAATACAATTGAAATAAACTCTCTCAGGTTAAAATGGTCAAACAAGCAAATTCAGTGGATTAATTAATTAAACTCAACCATAACAATACTTAAAAAGCAGGTGGTATCTTATAATATAGTTATGCCACATAAAGTGGAGACTATAATCAACTTTACAGATGATTTTGACAATATGTCATAGAAATATATACACACAGAAATTAACATCAAAAATAATGTGAACTTGTGTTGCCTGAATTGTCCACATACAGTTATTAGAGTTTCCAAAACAACATATACTATTTCTGTCCCTCTACATCATTCATGAGCTATTCCTATTCGGTGGCATGATTAACTTTCTAAAGGATACATCTGATATTGGGGGAAAAAAAAGATTTTTTAAGAGTCTTTTCAGTAATCAACAAAGAGCTATCATGCCTGGGTTTTGAACCTTTCTGTACAAATCCATAATTATCTTCTTGATTATCATTTAGTGAGACATAAAATTCTGAGAGGTACACTAAAGTCACTTGTAATCATATTTTTAACAACTGCAGTAGACTTTTGCTTTAGATAAGCAGATCTTCCGTTATTCATTATACATGCACAGGTAAATAATTACTTTATTTATGATACATGTAGGCATAATAATGACTTCTTATTAATATTTTATGGTATTTATGACTATATAGCATTATTCAAAATTAATTTTGACATGTTTTTTATGATTTCTGGAAAATTTTATCATATAGTTTCTATTAATAAGGTATTCTTTTTTTATTTCATCATATTCTTCTCCAGCTGTACGTCTTAGTTCTAGCTCTCTAGTTCAGTCTTCTTAGATGGTCGTGTCACATTCCTTGTGTCTTAAAACTGATTTACTTTGCTTTTTAGAAAATATAAGCATTGATTCAAATTTCTATCTTTTTATTATTTTATGTATTTTTTTGCTACGTTGTTTTATTATATCTCATTCAAAGTGTCAGATTCTTTAGATACATGTGATTTTTCTATCTAAAATTATTTTTTTCAAATTCTTCTTTAAGGATTTTCCTTGCCATTAGTATAATTTTATTTTTTGTTGAGTTTCTCAACTTGAAAACTTTTAAAGCTTATGCAATTTCATTTTCATAGTTCTATTTGTGGATATATAAATAATATTCCCATTTTCTAGAGATTTTTCTTTACAGCAGTTTATCCTATGGTATTGCTTCAATGTATTAAGTAATCCTTTTTTGTTTATTAATTTGTTTTTTATTTAATTATTCTTCATGCTTGCTTGGCTGTGAGGTTTTCTTATGTGTTTGTTTTTCTTTTCTATTTTTATTTCATTTGTCTTCTTTGTTTTATCTGGTGCATTTCTTGCAATTCATTTCAAAATGATATAAAAGAGGTGGAGGGACTTAATACAAACTCATAATTATGTTTAATGCTACTAGTAGTTTCCTCAGCTGTACAATGTTGGCCATACTTTTATAACAAACATTCATTAAGAATGCAATGAAAATTTATTTTATATTTGCACAAAGATAAAGACAAACATATAAAAATACATATACCAAATAAGTAATATTTAAAGAGAACTAAAGCTTCCAATTTCCAGTTGACTTGTTGTTGTTGTTGTTGTGTTTGTCCTTCGGTGCCGAAGAAGACCATGCCATAAGAGAAATGATGACATGATTTGCACTTTACTTTGTTTTGAGTGAGGGAGGGCTGTGAAAAGTCACTAACCTCACTTTCTCCTCCTGAGCCATCTGGGTCCAATGACCAGATAGTCTTTAGGTTGACTGGAGATGACCCAGAATACAATGGGAGACCTTGGCCCTTTCAGGAGAAGGTCTATTTGGTACTCAGTTAGAGTAAGGTAACACCCATTCACATCTGGAGAGAGAAAGGAAGTGGAGATGGGAAAAACTCACCAGATCCCAATAGCATTCAGAGTCAGATCCCTCCTTTCTCAGATCAGTGAGCTAGACAAGATTGCTCATGATTATGTTCAAGTTGGTGCAGCAGCAACTTTTGTTTTCCATAGCAATTCTCTTCAGGTGAGGAAAGGAGCCAAATGTTCCTGACCCTTCCATCTCCAGCTAGGCATAGCATGCCACCTGGGGGAAAATGGTGAAGGAATGGGCCAGGTGTCTTTCTTCTGCTTCACAGCAATGACTTCCATTGGTTTCAACTCATGCTCCAGATCTAACTTCCACCTCCTACTACCAATCTCATGACTGGGATGTGGAGAATTTAATGTGAGACCTATCAATTGAACATCTGATTATTTGCCTCCAATCTCATATGGCACTTGCCTTGAGTCTGATCTCCAAACTCCTCTGAGAAGAGGATGGTGCCCTCCCCTTGATGACGAATATGCTCATGTCAGATTATATGCTTCATACTCCAGTGATTCTGAACTCCTGTACTGCATTAACAAAACTTCGTTCCTCATTCCCCATTATTCAGTTTATTCCCATACTTCTCAATCCTCTCATACCAGTTTCAAGCAAATATGACCCAGTCCTTCAGCTGTTCCCCATGTGATATCTATTCCATAGACAATAAAATTCCCTTCATCTTCAATATTTTTCTCTCTTATTCTTTCTATCTACAAGCTATTACTGAAACTTGGCTCCTCCTACACACATGCAAACATGACACAGCTTCCCTGGTTATCTTTTTCAGTACTGTCTGTAACTTCACTCATTCTTCTTAGCTCACTGGTTGAAGTGGAGGAGTTGGGATGCACCTTGATACTTTCAGCTTCTTCCCTTACATTCCTAAAAAATAAGCTCTATTTCTTTGAAGTTTATGCTGTTCACATATACGACCCAATCAAAATCCTGGTTGCTGTTATCTTCCTCTGCCCCTCTTCTTCCATCTTTCCCATTTTATACCATTCATATGCTTTTCTCACTTTCTCCTCCTTCTCCCTGGTCTCACATACTAACATGACCTTACTCCTTACCGTTGGTGACCCATCTTTCCTGCTCAAACAATCCAATTCTATCAAATCTCCTTCAACAGATTGCTCCATCTGTCAAAACCACTCTGTCATATTTTCATTCTCTCCATATCTACTAGCTGAATTTTTACTACTTTGAAACATGCCCATATCTCCCCTATCCTGAAAAACAACATATCCTCACTTGCTCCTTCCATATATGCTATCATCTTATATCTTTTATACTCTTTGTAGCTAAACTCCTCAAAATAGACATCTACAATAGGTGTCTCCACTTTCTCTCCTTTCATTCTCTTTTTAACCTCTTAGGAGCCTTCTTTAATATCACACCAAAACTCTTCTTTCCAAAGTTACAGTGAACGGGGCGGAGCCAAGATGGCGGAGTGAAAGCAACGACTCACCTAAGCTCCTGGACAAACTCCTCTGGATATCTCTGAAAGGAGAATCTGACCAGACTTTGGAGGTGTAGAATCCGGTGGGTGACAGACTTTGACAGATTCGGAGCCCAGGTTGGACTGGAAGGTCCACGGGAAGGATCTCTTCCGCGGGGGTAAGCCCCCAGCACACAGCGCAGTGTGGTCAGTGCAGCAGGGTGGAAGGGACCTGAGAAGCCCGAGAGTGGTGGGTGAAACCAGCGGAGCAGGAGACAGGCCAAACCGAGCCGGTGAGAGCCTCTGAGCACCAGATATCAGCGCAGCAGCCTTTGAAACCTTCAGACTGAAGACTAAACTTCGGTAAGTCACCTACTTAAACTTCCAGGAGCTAGGATGGCGGAGTGATCAGTAAATGCTCTCTCCTCCCCCCTGATGACCGTGAAAGAACCATAAAATTCTTCCCCAGATAAATCCTGGATCAGCGGGAACAGCAGAAGGGGGCAAATAGTCTCATAACACCAGAGGCTAGAAAAATAGCAAAGGGGGATTCTTCCTACTGTGGCGGAGGTGATCTGGAAGGACAGACGACCCAGGGCAGAGAAAATTCGCACTGAGACCCAGGCAAGCCTCAGAGCCGGGAGACAAGCCCCAGGAGGGGCGGGAACACGCATTAGCTTCTAGGCGTGCCCCAGCCCTCCAGGGAAAAAGGGAAGACAATAGGGAAGCTGGGATCACCATCCCCTGACCTTGCCTTTGCCTCAGGTCAGCTGAGGAGATCTCCTGAGACCATACCACCCCTCCCACACACCTAACAAGCTAACCCCCAGGGTTGATCTGGGAAACAAATAAAAAAGCCTGCTTTTAGTCTAGACACACATCAGCTCAACTTAAAGATCTGTACCTTCTGACTGAAAGAACCAGAAGCTACAACACTCAGCCAACATCATGAATCGGAAAAAGCAGACGAAAAGTGAAAAAACCATAGAATCTTTCTATGGGGATAAGGACCAAAACACAAACACCAAAGAGGTCAGAGCTGAGACTGTACTTCCATCTGAAACCTCAGATGGGACTATGAATTTCTCGCAAGCACAACTAGATTACCTGGAACATCTGAAGAAGGATATAAAAGAAAAACTGGCCAATGATTTTAAAATTATAAAAAAAGAATTCACTGATGAGAACATCACTCTGGAAAGGAAAATTGAACAAATGGAAAAGGAAGTTCAAAAATTAACTGGAGAGAATAATTCCCTAAAAGGAAGAGTTAATCAAAGGGAAAAGGAAACCCAAAACCTAATTGGGAAAATTGATCAGATGAAAAAGGAAACCCAAAACCTAACTGGGAAAATTGGTCGAATGGAAAAAGAAGTACAAAAATTAAATGCACAAAGTTACAGTGAACTTAGTTGCCAAATCCAATGGATTTTTCCCAATTCTCATTGCCCTTGACCTGTATGTAACCTTCAACATATTTGATCATCATCTCATTCTTGCTTTTCTCTTGTCTCTAGATTTTCAGTAAACCAATTTCTCCTGATTCTCTTCCTACCTGTCTGACTACTCCTTCTTAATCTCTTTCCCTGGATTCTCATTCTGATCAAATCAAAATTATCTCACAGGGCTCTGACCTAGGTTCTCTTCTCTTTTTTCATGCTACTTCCCTTGATGATCTCATTATTTTCCATGGAATTAATTAACATCTCTGTGCTAATGATTCTCAGATCTATATATATTTCCCCAACTTTTCTGTTGACCTCCAATTTTGCATTTCCAAATGCCTTTTAGACATCTTGAACTTGATGTCAGCTAGACAGCTTAAACTAAATGTGTCCAAAATTGCACTCATTTTTTTTCCCCAAAAAATTCTCCACGTCTTACCCAACAGAGTCCCAAGGTCACAGCCCAGGAGTTAAATTTCAATCTTTCCTATCACTCCACCCCTATATTCAATCTGTTGCCAAAGCCTATCAACTTTGCTTTTGTGACATCTCTTGAATATATCCTCTTCTCTCCTCTGACACTGCCACCAATCTGTTGCTGGCCATCATCACTTCACATATATACTATTACAGTAGCCAATAAGTGAATCTACCTGTATCAAGCTTCTCCCTATTCTAATCCATCTTTAATTCAACAACTAAAGTAATCTTCCTAAAGTGAAGACCCAACCACATCATTCTGCTACTCAACAAACACCAACTGCTCCCTATGATCTCCAGGATAAAATATAAAAATTCTCTATTTGCCATTCAAAACCATTCATAACCTATGTCCCTCATACCTTTCCAGTCTTCTTACACTTTCCTCCCCAACATGTGCTCTGATTCATTCACACTGGCCTCCTGGATGTTCTATGTATAAGATACTCCATCTCTGAGCTCCAGGAATTCTCTCTATCCTCCATGCCCTGCCAGGTTCTCCTTCCCTCTGTTCTAAGTAGTGACCTCTCTCTCTTCATTTAAATCCTAATTGAAATACATCTTCTAAATAAAGCCTTCCCCAGTTCTTTGTTTTTGTACATCCCCTTACTGAATAATTTACTATTTATCTTGTGTATAATTTGTTTTGTATATGTTTGCATGTTGTCTCTCCCAGGAGATTGTAAGCCCCTTAAGGAGTGGGATTACCTTTCGCCACTTATGTATTCCTAGTACTTAGCACAGTGCCTGGCACATCATAGCCACTTAGTAAATGTTTCTGATTGATTGGCTGAATCAGTATTCCTAGGCACCTCATTTTCCACTGACCTTAAATCTCCACACGGTTTTTTTTTTTTTCCAGCTAAGCTAACTTGAACCTACAATAACCATTCAATTTTCCTTCCCAGATGGGAAAAATTTAACATTCTTTCACTTCCCTTACAGGTAGTGGGGAGGAAATCCAGAGTGTGCATAAAGTGGACATACTTCTCTTGAAGGGTAAGAACAAATTGACTCTTTGCTGAGAAAAAAGTGGTACCTTCAGCTTAGAATAGCATTGTGTTGTTTGAACTGAATCTGAAGTGGTATATAACACATGTTTTATATGCACAGAAAATTTGCAAACTACTATTTGTTTGTGTATGTGAACATATAAACATATTTCTGATCATTTATAAACTAGTATAATGGACACAGATAAATTTATAAACCATATGATAATATGTATAGTTAAAAATTAGGAAAAAAGAGGTTGTCATTTAATTAGGTTCTAGAAGATGGAGAAAGGGTAGAGAAGAAGGAGAAAGGAAAACCAAAATTTGAATATTTAGACTAACAGAATACAAAAAAAGGTAAATTGATATCTCTAAGAGGATTATCAAAGTCTTTCTCCCTTTCCACCCTGTCAAAATGAATAGTAGCTAATGAGGGCAACTGTGAAAACTTGGAAATTCACAGCAGTGCAAAACCCTTTATATGAACTAGGAAAATTTCTTGGCAGTCTTAGATGATTTGAAAAATCTTTCCCCAATACGTGAAGTAAAAGAGGGTTCATTGTATTTTTTTAGGTCATGAAAACAAAAACAAGCACAAACTCTGCTGGATAGAATAACCTTCTCCCAGATGGAAAGAGCATCAATCCATGAACTGGGGAATGTCTAAACAAGTTACAGTATGTAAGAAAGAAGTTGACAGTTGTACATCAAAAACAGTGAGTAACCCAGTTTGACTAGAATGGAGAATACAAGAAAGATAATAATGGGAGGGGGGTGTAAAATAGAACCAGATTGTGAAAGACTTTAAAGGCCAAGTTGAGAAGTTTTGTATTTTATCCTCAAAGTTTTGGAGTATCATTAAATATTTTTAGTAGATAGATGACATGATCAGACTTATGTTTAAAGAATATTATTGTGCCCTTTATGTGGAAAATGGATTGTACAGTGGAGAGGTTGTAGTGAAGGAGGTCCATTAGGGAGATATTCCAAGAGTTCAGCCAAGGGATGTTGACAGTGTATCGTGGAGAACAATTGTGAGCGATGTGGAGGAAGGATGGAAAAGACTTGGTAGCTGATTGGTTTTGGGTGCTGATAGAGAGGAATCAAAGATTAATAAGATTGCAAACCTATGTCACTGTAAGGATGCTATTTCATCAAAGAAACAGGGAATTTTAGAGTAGAGATAGGTCATGGTAGGACAATAAAGCATGTGTTATGTTGGACACATTGAGTTTATGATACTTATGTGTGGAAATGTCCAGGGAGCACTTGTAATGCAGGACAAGAGTTCAAGAAATTAGATAGATAGATGATAGATAGATAGATAGATGATAGATTGGTATAAAAATATGTGTGTGCATGTGTGTAGACACACATACCTACAGTTCTTTTCATATATGCATATTACATCTGGTGTTTCAGATATGCATATATAAAATTGTATGCAACTCTATATGTATATATACACATACATATATGTATATATATATACACACACACTTACACATACATATATACATATATAGACAGAAAGGCAAGACAGAGAGAGAGAGAGAAAGAGAGAGAGAGACTTATAGGGCACATAAAAGAGGGAATACATAGTGAGAAAGAGAAGGGAGAAAGACGATTTTAGGGGGAAAAAGTTAGGTTGACCTTTATGGTTTTGCATTTGATACAATGAGCTCACACAGCTGGTTCTACAGTACAAAAGTAGAATTCAATGTTACTATTTTTTTTAATAGTTGAACTTCTTTGGGTCATAAAGTCTATTTTTCAAGCATCAGAGAGACCAATGTTTCTAGATTTATTTAACAATAAGACTTGAATAGATTGGTAATAGCTAATTTGATAACTGGGAAAAGATTATTAAGAATAATTCTCTTTTTTAAATCTACATAGCCTCAAAACTAGACTGAATATATACAGAAACCATTTTTAAGTCCCTTCATTAAAATCTAGTTGGTTTAGATCATAAAGACCTCATAATGCCTCTACACTGCTAGAATTCCCCAGTGATTTGATGATCCAAGAACTTACATATATCAGCACAATGTATTCCTTTTCCTCTTATTTTATGAATATTCTAACAAGGCATAAATTGCAAAATGTAAAAGGTTTTGAGCTCAAATTCATTTTACAATTGTACTCTACAGAAAATGAATAACTGTGCCACATTTTTTTTCTGTTTAAAAAGAAAGTCTCTAAAGATGTATGTAACAAAGGAGAAGAAAGAAATGTTTCCATTAATAGGCCTTATGGTGCATTAATGTTTATGAGGTGATTTTCTTATGCTGCTTTATTTTATACATCAAAACATTTATCAATGAGAAGGCAAGTCATAACAAGACAGCAGATATAACATTTATTTTCATTAAATGGGGTGACCTCATCTCACATATTTGGGATAGGCTCACAAAAGGGAAATAACAGTACTTCATCAAGTTATAGATACAGATCAACACTTGCACTGTAGATATTGCATATTCCATTTAATAGCACACAAACTTTAAATATATGGTAGATATTACATCTATTAATATTGTCCAAAGGTGTCTGCTTCACATTTTATCTAAAGAAAGCTAAAGAAAGGAAGAAAGAGAATAGAAAGACAGTTTACTATAAGAGAAGACAGCACAAAATTATTGAGAGAATAGAGAATGCCTTTCCTTTCATAAATAAACTAGTTTTAACACTCATGTTAGGCTTCTTTTCCCTAAATTCATATTCAGATAGACTCCTCTTAGCATTTTACTGCAACAACAGCAAAAAGCAAATTTCCAATCAGGTTAATTTGCACAGGTATTCAGACTGGATAACTCAGAAAATATTTTAAAATCTACATTTGCTTGATAATTGCCTGCTCTCCACTTAATTCTTTGCATTATACATCTATCATCAGGGTTTACAGAGAATAGTGTGCTCAGTCCCATCACTAAGTAGAAAATTTCCTCAGACATCTTGAATCTTTACAATCTATGATTTGCAATACCTCTATTTGCACAATGAATCAATAATCAACAAACATTTATTAAACACCTAGCAGGTGCCAGGCACTGTGTCATGTGCTATGTAATGAAGTCATTTTTATTGAATGTCAATGAACTACTCAATGAAGAGAAAACTAAAATAAAAAACAAAACAAAACGCAATTTGATGACCCCACGTCAAGTAGATTAAAAGTCTAGGGTTGCTTTTAAATTGCACAGGTAGGTGCTGTGTGGATATGATCATATATTAATATATAGGATGCTGAATTGTAATGTACTGTAAAAATTCTACGTGTTATGTCACATTGAAAATTTAGAAAGAAAGGTGACAAAGACAGCATCCTGTTTCATTGCAATTAGAGAATGGAACCCTTTTTTCTGGAAAAAAGTCAAGGCTACAATCCCTACTCCAAGAAAGATCTTAATCCTACCCATGTGTAAAAGAATGCTGAGTAGGTGACAAATATTCAGTTATACATAAATGGGTACTTGTGCTTTAAAAGTGGTGAATTAGCATCTACAAGATCACCAAAAATTAGATATGGTTATTACTAAGATGTATGGAATAGGAGGAGGAAAGCAAAAATAAGCAGGAAATTTTACAAGTGCAGTACAAGATGCACAATTAGAGTTTAATTTTCTTGAAAGCAAAATTCATGAAGAATATAAATGTGGGGGGTGGAGCCAAGATGGCGGAGCAGAAAGACACACATATGCTAGCTCCGAACCCATAGCCCATAAAATATCTGTAAAAAAGAATTCCCAACAAAATCTGCAGCAGCAGAAGCCACAGAACAACATAGTGGATGAGATTTCTGTTCCAGAGAGCCTGAAAACCTCTCACAAAAGGTCCTTCGCGCTGCGGACCCAGAGACGAGCCCAGCCCTGCCTTGGCGACATGGTGCTGAGAGGAGCAGATCCGAGCAGGCTTCAGGGACAGAATCTCCAGCAGCCGCTCAGGTCCCTCCACCCACAGGTGATGAGGGTCGGTGAGAGGGTCTCTTTGGCGGGCTGAGAGAGGAGTGGGATGCCCCCATAACTCAGGCGCCCTTGGGAGGCAGCAGCAGAGGTGCAAGCAGTCTGGGGCTCCCCAAGCAGGCAGGAGCCTGGATCCATTGTTGAAGGTCTCTGCATAAACCCCCTGAGGGAACTTGGCTCTGCCCCCACCTGAGCACCTGAACTTGACCTCATACTGAATACCAGTACTGCCCTGGCCAAAGCCCTGAGGCTGGCAAGCAGCATTTGAATCTCAGACCCCAAGCTCTGGTTGGGAGGATCTGGAGGCGAAGTGGGTGTGAAGAGAATATTCAGAAGTCAAGTCACTGGCTGGGAAAATGCCTAGAAAAGGGAAAAAAAATAAGACTATAGAAGGTTACTTTTTTGGGAACAGGTATTTCCTACCTTCCTTTCTGATGAGGAAGAACAATGCTTACCATCAGGGAAAGACACAGAAGTCAAGGCTTCTGTATCCCAGCCCACTCAATGGGCTCAGGCCATGGAAGAGCTCAAAAAGGATTTTGAAAATCAAGTTAGAGAGGTGAAGGAAAAACTGGGAAGAGAAATGAGTGACATGCAAGCAAAGCATGAAAAACAAGTAAACACCCTGCTAAAGGAGACCCAAAAAAATGCTGAAGAAAATAACACCTTGAAAAATAGGCTAACTCAACTGGGAAAAGAGGTTCAAGAAGCCAATGAGGAGAAGAATGTTTTCAAAAGCAGAATTAGCCAAATGGAAAAGGAGATTCAAAAGCTCACTGAAGAAAATATTTCTTTCAAAATTAGAATGGAACAGATGGAGGCTAATGACTTTATGAGAAACCAAGAAATCACAAAACAAAACTAAAAGAATGAAAAAAATGGAAGATAATGTGAAATATCTCATTGGAAAAACAACTGACCTGGAAAATAGATCCAGGAGAGACAATTTAAAAATTATGGGCCTACCTAAAAGCCATGATCAAAAAAAGAGCCTAGACATCATCTTTCATGAAATTATCAAGGAAAACTGCCCTGAGATTCTAGAACCAGAGGGCAAAATAAGTATTCAAGGAATCCACAGATCACCACCTGAAAGAGATCCAAAAAGAGAAACTCCTAGGAACATTGTGGCCAAATTCCAGAGTTCCCAGGTCAAGGAGAAAATATTGGAAGCAGCTAGAAAGAAACAATTCAAGTTTTGTGGAAATACAATCAGGATAACACAAGATCTAGCAGCTTCCACATTAAGGGATCGAAGGGCACAGATTATGATATTCCAGAAGTCAAAGGAACTAGGACTAAAACCAAGAATCACCTACCCAGCAAAACTGAGTATAATACTTAAGGGGAAGAATTGGTCTTTCAATGAAATAGAGGACTTTCAAGCATTCTTGATGAAAAGACCAGAGCTGAAAAGAAAATTTGACTTTCAAGCACAAGAATGAAGAGAAGCATGAAAAGGTGAACAGCAAAGAGAAGTCATAAGGGACTTACTAAAGTTGAACTGTTTACATTCCTACATGGAAAGATAATATTTCTAACTCTTGAAACTATTCAGTATCTGGGTACTGGGTGGGATTACAAACACACACACATGCACACGCACATGCAAAAACACAAATAGAGACAGAGTGCACAGAGTGAATTGAAGAGGATGGGATCATATCTTAAAAAAATGAAATCAAGCAGTGAGAGAGAAAGATATTGGGAGGAGAAAGGGAGAAATGGAATGGGGCAGATTATCTCACATAAAAGAGGCAAGCAAAAGACTTGTTAGTGGAGGGATAAAGAGGGGAGGTGAGAGAAAAACATGAAGTTTACTCTCATCACATTCCACTAAAAGAAAGAATAAAATGAACACTCATTTTGGTAAGAAAACCTATCTTACAATACAGGAAAGTGGGGGATAAGGGGATAATCAGGGTAGGGGGGTTGATGGAAGGGAGGGCATGGGGAGAAGGGAGCAATTTGAGGTCGACACTCATGGGGAGGGACAGGATCAAAAGAGAGAATAGAAGTAATTGGGGACAGGATAGGATGGAGGGAAATATAGTTAGTCTGATACAACACGACTATTATGGAAGTCATTTGCAAAACTACACAGATTTGGCCTATATTAAATTGCTTGCCTTCCAAAGGGAAGGGGTGGGGAGAGAGGGAGGAAAAGAAGTTGGAACTCAAAGTTTTAGGAACAACTGTCTAGTACTGTTCTCGCCACTAGGAAATAAGAAATACAGGTAAAGGTGTATAGAAAGTTATTTGGCCCTACAGGACAAAAGAGAAGATGGAGATAAGGGCAGAGAGGGATGATAGAAGAGAGGGCAGATTGGTGATAGGGGCAATTAGAATGCTCAGTGTTTTGGGGTGGGGGAGGGGACAAAAGGGGAGAAAATTTGGAACCCAAAATTTTGTAAAAATGAATGTTAAAAGTTAAAGAAAGAAAGAAAGAAAGGAAGAAGGAAAGAAAAAAAAGAATATAAATGTGCAATCTTTATGTCCAGGTTATAATATTTTAACTGTAGATTAGTAGTAAATTGTATCTTGCTTAACTGCAACATAAAGAGTTGAAAAAAATAAATACCAGTTGTTACTTCTTTCTTTATGTCCTAGAATTCATGAGTCATATTCTTATGTCTTGTAAAGCTTTTTTTTTTCTTTAAGTAACACACGACCATTTAGGATAAAATGCATATTAGCGTTAAATATTTTCAGTATGCTAATCTAATCACCATAATTAGTTTAGTACAATCCAGGGTTTTCCAAAAGTAGTATATTTATTGCACAGTTTGATTATTGACACCAAAAAGTTAGAAGTGACCTATTTATCTCCTTCCTCACATCTACACATGACCATCCTTCAATCAGCATTCTGCCATTTTTCAATAGATTTAAATGAGTATATATATATACATATACAAATTTATATATATACACATATATAATTTATATATGTGTATATATATATATAATTTATATATATATATATACAAATGAGTGTATATATATATGCTTTCAAGAAAATTATATATATATATAATATATATATATATATATATATATATATATTACTCTGCTGGAATATTAATTCTTACATTTGTGCTCAGAGCTGCATCTCCCCCAGTATCCTCATCACCATAGTCTTAAACTTAGATCTTGACAGTAACTTAAAGGCCACCATTTGATCCACACAAAATCCTATGATGCAGCTATTGAATTTCTTGTTATTCTAATTATTCAACCAAGAAACTGAGGTTAAATGACTTGACCATGGTCATACTAAAAGAAATGACCAAGCTGAGATTAAATAATTTTCTCCTGACCTCAGTTCAGAACTCTGTGCATTATACCTTTGGGCCCCTCAAAAGATAACCTCCACCATAACCATATATTAACATACTCCTAGGACCTCCCTAAGAGTAGAAAAGTTTTAGATCATAATTTGATGAGAAAAGATCAAATAAAGGGGACATTTCCTTATGATTACAAAGAAAACATCTAAATTTCCCCCATTACCTATGGAAAAAAGCCTCTTGCACTTGGATTTCTGGGATATCTGAATATGATGTCAGAGACATATCCTAGTGGCTACTCTCAAATACCAAAGTGTGGGGGGTGGGGGGGTTGGAGGGGAGGACTTTATATCTAATCCTGTACCACAACCTATGAGTAGTCACAGCTGCCCAAATGGACCCATCTGCCCAGTCCCAGTTGGGCAACTCAACTAGTGTTCTAGTCTTCTCCCCTTCCCTCCAAGCCATTGCCTGATCCTCTCCTCTTCTCTTTGCAGGTATCATGCCTTTGCCTGAGGATGTTCTGCCTAAAGGAAGGTAAATTTTGATTGCCAGTACCGACTTAGGTAACTTGAGATTTACTGGCTAGATTTCTTTCTCAAAGACCACAAATCAAACCCAGTTCATTCTAGATTAAATTCATTGCTTCCTGCCCAAGTACAGCGCAATGGGTTATTTGGGAGGCCCTTCTGGCTCATAGTTAATGTGAATAATAACTGTCAATATTGTGGCCAGCAAACCTGAGATTCTTCCTTTACCACTTTGATGTTATTTTTTTTTTTTTGGTTTGGTTGTTTTGTTTTTTGTTTTTATTAAAGGGGCCATCCCTAGACACATTTCTTAAAGAGGTCTGTTCACTGAATGAGCATTGACTCACGCAAAATGAGGACTTGAAAAGACCTTAAAGTATAGGTCTCTCAGTTTATCCTGGGCCACCTCCAGTTATCCTGATTGATATCTGGTCACTAGACCCAGATGATTTTGGGGGAGAAAGTGAGCCTGGTGACTTTGTACAGTTCTCATTCAAATCCAATTCAATTAAAAGTCATGTCATCATCTTCCTGAATTCATGTTCCTCTTCAAGAATGAAGGTCAAACCACAGCATAAAATCACTTTGAATAAAGTCTCAATGTGGCAGTTGCTAATCTTGAATTCTTGTTAAGTATATTTTAAATATTTTATATATTATATAAATATATTTTATATATTTTATATATTTTATATATAAAATATTTTAAATAAGTATATATTAACTGTAGTAAAATTTTGAGATTTCTATATAAACAATATGCACTAATGATGATCTTTAAAGAAATACACATATGGTGTGGAAGGGGTTGAGGAAGGTGAGGTAGACAATGATCTGTGTGAATCTCAGAGTTTTGATTTCCTTAAATTTTTAGAGACAACTTTGAGTTTAACTACTTTTTATACTTTATAAGCATAAAGCAAAAAAGTCAATCCAATGGAAAAAAGCCATTTTTTTCTATTTTAATTTCTTAACTTTCAGTTTTCAACATTCACTTCCACAAAATTTTGAATTTTAGATTTTCTCCCTAATTCCCCTTTACCCCCACCCAAGGATGGGTTGTATTCTGATTACCTTTCCTCCTATATGTACTCCCTTTTATTGCTGCACCCCCCAACCTCTTCCTCTCTATTTTGCTGTAGGACAGGATAGATTTCTATACTCCATTGTCTATATATTTTATTTCCTAGTTGCACGTAAAAACAATTTTTAGCATTGATTTTTAAAGCTTTGAGTACCACATTCTCTCCCTTCTGCCCTCCCCATCCACCCACTTTGAGAAGGCAAGCAATTAGATGTAGGTTATACATGTGTGGTAATGCAAAACATTTCCATAACAGTCACATTTTGAAAGACTATATTTCCCTTCATCCTTTCCAGTCCTCCGTTTATTCTGTTCTTTCCTTTGACCCGTCCCTCTACAAAAATGTTTGCTTCCTATTACCACTTCCCCTGATCTGCTGACAATATTCTATTATCCCCCTTCTCTTATCCTGTTCCCTCTGTCCTTTCAAATAGGGTAAGATAAACTTCCATACCCAATTGAGTGTGTAAGCTATTCCCTCCTGAAACCAAATCTGATAAAAGGAAGACTCACTTATTCCCTTTCATCTTCCCCTTCATCCCCTTCATCATAAAAGTTCTTTCTTGCCTCCTTTATGTGAAATGATTTACTACATTGTATCATTCCCTTTCTCTTTCTCCTAGCACATCCCTCTCAACAATTAATTTTCCTTTTCAGATATCATCCCTTCATATTCAGCTCATCCTGTACCCTCTGTCTTTCTGTCTCTTTCTCTCTCTGTCTCTGTCTCTCTGTCTATGTATGTATATGTTATATACACATATACATGCATATAGATAGATATACATACACATATGCATATATACATACATGTATATGCATTTATATTTGCATATATACACATAGATATGCATATATGTATGTATGCATACATACACACACATATATATTCACACATATACACACATACACACACATATATATTCCCTCCAAGTATCCTAATAGTGAGAAAGGTTTCATGAGTTACAAATGTCATCTTTCCATTTAGGAATGTAAACAGTTCAACTTCAGTAAATCTCCCCTTATCGGTTTTTTTTCCTGTTTACCTTTTCATGCGTGTGTATATTCTTTTATTTGAAAGTCAGAATTTATATTCAGTTCTGGTCTTTTCACTAGGAATGTTTGGAAGTCCTCTATTTTATTGAAGTTCTATTTTTTCCCCTGATGTATGATACTCAGTTTTGTTGAATGAGTGATTCTTGTTTTTAATCCGATCTCTGTTGACGTCAGGAATATCATATTCAAAGTCATCTGATTCCTAAGTGTAGAAACTGCTAAATATTGTGGTATCTTGATTGTGTTTCCATAATTCTTGAAGTGTTTCTTTCTGGCTACTTGCAATATTTCCTCCTTGACCTGAGAAGTCTGGAATTTGGCTATAATATTCTTAAGAGTTTTCGTTCAGGCATTTCAGGTGGGGATAGGTGAATTCTTTCCATTTCTGTTTCCATCTTTTGTTCTAGAATATCTGGGCAATTTTCCTTGATAATTTCTTAGAAGATGATGTCTAGCCTCTTTTTTGATCATAGTTGTCAGGTAGTTTAATAATTTTTAAATACTGTCTCCTAGATCCATTTTCTAGGTCAGTTGGTTTTTTCAGTGAGATACTTCACATTGTATCTATTTTTTTTCATTCTTTTGGTTTTGTCTAAAATTTCTTGATTTCTCATAAAGGTATTAACTTCCATTTGCTCCATTCTAATTTTGAAAGAAATATTTTTTATTTTTATTTTTTTTTAGCGAGCTTTTGGACTTGTTTTTCCTTTTGGCTCATTCTGCTTTTTAAGGCATTCTCCTTCTCATTGGCTTTTTGGACCTCTTTTGCCATTTAGGTTGATCTAATTTTAAAACTGTAATTTTCTTAGGCATTTTGGGGGGTTTCCTTTAGCAAGCAATTGACTCATTTTTCATGATTTTCGTGTATCATTCTCATTTGTCTTTCCAGTTTTTCCTCTAATTTTCTTACTTGATTTTCAAAATCCTTTTGGAGGCCTTCCATGGACTAAAACCAATTCATATTTTTCTTGGCGGCTTTCGATGTGGGACCTTTGGTTTTTGTTGTCTTCTTTTGCTTGTGTTCTCATCTTCCTCATCACTAGTGATATAAGAAAATATATCTTCATCAAGAAAATATGAATCTCTAGTCTGTTTCTTTTTCCCCTATTTGGTCATTTTCCCAGCCAATGACTTGACATTTGAGCTTTTTGTTAAGAGGGGACTCCAGAAGCAGTCTCTGCTTCAGCAGTGGCTATAGTTATCCTGGAGGTGGGTATGGGTGTGAATCTGGGGCCAAAACTGGGGCTGTGGATGGGGACAGACCATGCTTACCTCTCAGACATGTGAGCAACCCTTCCCACTCACCTTTAAAGCTGTCTTTGCTGTCTGTGAGTTGAGAACTCTGGAAATAGCAGCAGGCAGCAGCAATTCAGTCCCCTAAGGCCTGCTTGAGCTCCATTCATATTAGTGCTACCCATGTCAAACTCTGCTCTGCTCCCAGCCAGGTGAGATGGACCCTTCCTGTCAACCTTCCAGATTGTCTTGGGCTGGAAATGTGCTTCATTCTGTCATTTTGTGGCTTCTGATGCTCTAGAATTAATTTAGAGTCATTTTTGACAGGTTTTTGGAGGCGTTTGTGGGGAAGAGATCTAGGAAGTCCTTGCTTCTACTCCATCATCTTGGCTCCACCTCTTGACAAAAACAAAATTAAAGGAAATGGTTAAAGGAAAATGAGAAGAAACCCCCATAAAGAAAGAACATTGCATTAAGAAAATTCTTTTCACCTCAGAAATGAAACTGGATCTACCACAAGATACTTTAAATTCATTAATGCACTTACTAAAAGAAATAGGGAAGGTTTGGCATTTATGAAATCAAAAATAAAATTAGAAATATGATAGACATCTAATTCTCAAGTTTGTTGCAGTCAACAGGAAATCTTAACAAATCAGTGGTTACACTGAAGAATAAAATATCTTAGATGAACTGCAATATGACAGTAAGGAAAGCATTGGATTTATAGTCAGAGTACCTAAATACAAATCCTGATTACTATTTAATATTAATACTAATACTAAAATAATAAATGACGTAGAAAGTCTATTAACCTCTCAGTCTTATTTTTCCAAAAAATGTTGGGATTGGAATAGATGACCATAAAAATCCCTCCCACTTCTAGATATATGATCTGAAATTATATGAATACAAAAGTCATGAACAAATAACAAGAACAAAATTTTAAAAAATAACTTATCCGGGTTGTTCAAGATCTAGAAATAAGGATAATAGATTAGAAGACTGAGTTAATCAAGACAAATTATAATTTGTCTCTCTCTCTCAAATTATTTTAAGTGACTCTACATTATAGTAAATCATACACAAACATTATCTAGAAATATTATAAACCAAAGGCAAATTACATAGAGATCAAATTCATGGAAAATCAACCAAAAAAGTAATTCTAAAATTTAACACACTCAGAAATGTACTTGTCAAATTTCAAAATGACAATGACAAAGATAAAATCTTAGAAGTTATCAGGAGAAAGCAAGTAGTGTATCAAAAATTAATTCTGGTTTAAGTCTGGGAGGATTTTTCATTAAGGGATATAATTTAATGGAGAGACTAGACCTCAGTTTACCAAAAAAGCCATGAAAATTGTCCTTCACTGAAACACTGATTATTAAGCATATTCCTTTATGAAAAAACTTGTGAATGCAGTCAAAGATTTTCAAAATTAGCAAAAGAATGTAGCTCTGACCAAAAAATTTTAACAAGGTAAACAAGAGTCCAAAACAAAGAATGAATGTGATGTTTTCCATGTTGTGATAAATAAAAAGTCTCATATTTTGAAATTCATACCTTTTAAAAAGGAAAAATGAAAAAAAAAAAGAATTAATAGAAATTGGGCATAGAAGGGTGTTGAACAGCAAACCCAGATAAGCAAATACACAAATATAAATATCCTTGAAGAAGAAGTGGCCTTGAGAGGTGCTCAGTAGAGAATTATCATACACTGAATCTGAGTGCTAAATACAAACAAGAAGCTAGCAGTAATGTTGGGACATTGGGAGAAACAATACATTCCTATATGATGCTAAGAAAAAAGTCAGAAAAGGTCAGACTAGATTAACTAGTAAAAGTAGCATTCCATAATCTATGTGATGTAGAATTGGGGGAAGGTTGTACTGTATGTCTCTGTGTTTGTGTATGCATATAGGGTCAAGGATTCAAGTGATACTTTGGAAATGAGCTATTCTGTACCTTATGTTGACCAAACAGTATTATAGTATACAGTGGAGAATTGTTATCCTGAGACTTAAGGAAATGAATTAAGCTATAAAGGAAAGGAAGTTGTAAATAAATTAGAAAATAGAATGCAATAATATGCATCTTAAGAGAAATAAGTCTAAAATTTAAGGACATATGTACTAAAATGAAAAGCTAGATTAAAATTTGTTATACTTAATCTAAATGAGAAAAGGGAAAGTTATAACTATGATTTTATGTGAGACACAATTGCATAATTTTGTATAAGGCACACTGACAGCATTGGAAAGATAAATCAAGGAAGCAAAATTACAAATAAAAGCTCCATAAACAACAGAAGAGTTAATAATTATTTGGATTTATTACTTTAGCAAAATAAATATTTCCTCTCACTCTAAGAGGGAAGATTGGAAACTTCTCAGGCTCTCTTATCCTGTGTGATTCTTGGGCATGTCCTCTTATGCATCTGCTACAAAGCATCTACTCATAATCCTGAATACTTAACTGTCAAATGCTTCTCTGTGTGTACTAAAATAAAAATCCTATGTGCAAGAGTTAGACTGATATTGAAGGAGGCGTAAGTCACTAAAACAATCAGAGAAGTATTTCTTCCTAATTTTGAAAAAGAGAATTCTATTTGGGATCACAAGTGGAGAATACACACACACACACACACACACACACACACACACACACACACACATATATAGGCAATTTTAAAAATTACTCTGCTGAAGTATGTGAGGAAAAAGTATGAGCAAGAGTTAGTGAGAGCCAGCAATTACTGCCATAACACCAACTACAGAGGGGTGGAAGCATGATGCTTTAAAGTGTTTTGAACCTTACCCTGCTCCCCACTCCACCTCACCTGGCACACAGTTCAGCTTATTAAGAGAATCTTGCAGACAGCAAATGAAATATGACTCATTTCATTATCTCCAAACAAAGTTGTAATGTTGCACCAGGAACTATTGGATTTTCTTGAGATAAGAGAAGGAACAAGAAGAGAAGAGACTTCAAGAGAAGGTGACACCCTAAGCCAGCCCCAAAAGGTAATTTGTACCCATTTTCCCCAAAGGAAGAGAAGCAAAAAAGTGTTCCTCATTCAAAATACCTGAAGAGTGGCCCTTTCAGGGCTTGACTAACACAGCACACAGGCCTATTCATCTGCTGCTCTCAGTCCTCATGACCCTCTTCCTTTCTGAACATTTCTCGGATGATGTTCTTCATAACACTTTTCCAGGGCAATTTTTTTTCTTGCTATCATTTTGTAGGTTTCCAGTGTCTGCATACCATGTAGGTCTCCAATGTCCTTTTGGTTTCACTATTAAATATATATAGAGAGACTTTCCTCAAGAAAGCCAATTAACAGAAAGTAGAAAAGCCCAACTCTTGCAAATACTCTAATAAAAATGAAAAAAAGAGCATCGGAACAAGAAGATATCAAGAAGTCCAAGAGGAAAGTATAGTAAGTAAATTTGGTCACCTTAATTCGACACAAAGTGAAATTGATGTCTAAGGCATATTAGATTTTTTTTTGACTAGGTGAATCATTTCCTCTCTTTTTTTTTCTTCTTCCCCCCACCCTACAGATGGCTATCATAGATACAAATGTGTGTGTGTTGTAAAATAATTCTATACATACTTCTATTTATCAATTCTTTACCTGGATATAGATGGCATCTTTCTTCCTATGTCCTTTATTTTTAATTTTTATATTTATAGTAGTCTAAATAGCTTAGTTTCTCAATGTCATCATAAAAACAACTTTGCTATTACTATATACAATGTTCTTTTGCTTCTACTCACTTTGCTCTTCACCATTTTGTATGACCGTGTCTTTTTAAGATAATTGAGCTCATAGTTTTTTATTACACAATAGTATTTCATCACAAAACAAATATATAGAGAGATACATTGATAAAGATAGAGATAGATACAGACATCTATTTCTGTCTCTATCCATATATTTAAGGCAAGGAGACAATCAGGATTACATTAAATGTGGGAGATGCCATTGTAAAAGGGAAAATATATACATATAGGTTTATGTATATACACACATATACATACATATATACACACATACATACAGAGAGAGAGAGAGCACCTGGCTATGGTGCATATGTTGCAGGTCCTACAGTCAGGAAGACCTAACTTCTAATTCAACCTCATGAACCAATAGCTGTGTTACGCTGAACAAGTAATTTACCCCTTGTTTGCCTCACTTTTCTTATGTGTGAAAAAAAAAAGATAATAATGGCATCTCACTTCCTGTGTTGCTGTGAGAGTTAAAAGAAATAATAATTTAAAAGTACTTAACGCAGTATCAGGCAAATAGTAGGTTTTTTATAATCATCAGTTATTATTATTAATGAAATGAGAGCTGTACATGAAAAATGGGAAAGGAAATGAGAGTTCTAGAGGGGAAAATGATAAGAAAATAAACAGTTTAGTAGAGAGCATCTAATACCTTCTTAACTAATATATTCATTGAAAATTTGATTTGAGCAGATAGGAATCAATGAAGCATGAAATGGCAAGTAATACTAGCATGAAATCAAACTTTAAAAGAAGTAAGAAAAGTAATTCTTAGCAGAAACAAATAATACAGTGTTGGGGATGGAAGCTCAATTCCATGTGGACATTCTCGGGTGGGTAAAGGTGGGAACTTCTAAATCTTAGAGTTCTCATGAGGCCCCCCAGAAAACAGCAGGGAATCGAGGAGTGATACCGAGCTATCTCGTGTATTTCCGCCTCTTCCCGTGAGAAACGTGATGGGAGAGAGCTCTCCCCGCCCTTGAGACTGTCCCAGTCTGGGCACACCTATTGTTATCTAACAGGCACGGTATTCAGGTGCAAACTACACAGCCGGAGAGCTTAATTAGTGTCAGGAAAGCCTGAAGGCTCTCTTAGCGTGGAGGGGCCCTGACAGGACAGAAGGCTCCGTTTTTCCTCTCTTCACTCTCCCCTCCCCCTCTCTCCCCACTTACACTTCTACTTCCAATCTCTTACCGTAAGATCTTTGCCTCCTTGGGAGATTTCTCTCTCCCTCCTAAGGAAGAGCTCCCCCTGCACATGTAACCAGGACCCTGAATAAAGCCTAACCCTTGTTCGACTCTGGAAAGTCTCTTCTCTCATATGTTTATCCGGTTTGGCCAACCGAAGACCTGGGACAGGTAAGGTAAGACTCGGGTAGCCCTCAGGCCTCTAGGCCTAGCAATACAGAAAGCAGGTAAGAGATCGATGATATGAGAACCATAAGACTATCTTGCAAATCTTACACATTAAAAAAAAAAAGTCTAGAAATGATGCAAGAAATCTGTGCACAGCTCTAGAATCAGAGGACTAAGTGTAAGTAGAAAATACAAATAATGAAAGAAACCCAAAAAGGAAAATTCTCCATAGGAAAACTCCCAGGAAATATCATAAGCAAAATTCAGTACTTCCAAAGCTAAAAGAAAAAGACAAATGTTTAAAACATAAAAATTCTCAATAATCATTGAGGCAATCAAGATTTCATAAGATGTGGTAAATGACATGGTAAAAAACAAAAAAAGATGACATAATATTCCTAAACATAAAAGTTTACAACCAATAACAAACTTCAAGCAGAACTAAATATAACCTTATAGGAGTGGGCAATGAATTTTTAATAATATGGAACACTTCTAAATATTCTTGATGAAGAAGGCAGAGCTGAGTAGGTATTTTGAAATGAAAACACAGGGGTGAATATGGAAAAAAGGAAAAGACTATAAGATTATAAAGTGTTTATGTTCTAATAGAGCAAAAGAGATGGAAACAGGAAGATACCAGAGAAAAGGAAGGAAGGAGATATATTTTATTAGATCAAATAAAGGGGACATGACATGCCTGTACAAAAATGGAGGAGTGGAGATAATTGGTTATACGTACACCTTCCTTTCATCTCAGTGGGAGAATATAAGGTTGATAACACACACACACATGCACACACACACACACACACACACACACACACGGAAAATTAAACATTGAAATACATGGAATTTGACAGGGATTGAACTAGAAACAATGAAAACGAAAGGGGGATTAAGAAGTTTATATTGATGGATGACAATTGGCCAAGCCCAAATGCAATGCCTCCTGTTTCTAACACCTTAACCCCTACCCCAGTCCCTGACAAGACATTTTTTTATACAGTTTTGTAGAAATACAGTCTTGTGCCATCTTTTTAGATCACTCCCTTTTCAACATTTCGATAATTGCATTTTTTACAGGCTCCAGAGTGCATTACAAAGTTCTTCAGCCAATTACAGCAGATTTCATTTCCGTCATCATTTCATTTCATCGAATGACTTCCCACCCTTAGTCTAGGGCTAATGATTGAGAGTGATTGAGCAGCTTATCATTTACAGTAAGTAGGATGGGGTTGATTGATTTGTTCAACCTTAGTTTACTTAATGTAAGTGATTTCACATGACAATTAAAACCTTAGATTTTTTTTTTTCAAAACTGTCTCTTTATCTCATTTAACTATTTGTCTACTAGTAAATTGATGTAGTTCTAATATATTTGATTGTTTTATTCAACCCCTCCCCCAAAGAAAATAAAGAAAAAAAGACTCCAAAATACAAAGTATAAATAGCGCTGCTATTTCTTGTCTCAAAGAATCAGAAACCATGTATCCTTCTGTCAGATGGAAAAGAGCTAAATAATTTATGATATATAAATGTAATGATATATTATGTTTTAAGATCTGATGAAAGTGATGGTTTCAAAGAAACCTTGTAAGACTTACATGTACTAGTACAGATTAAAGTGATTAATATAAACAAAACCATTTATAGAATAATAATCCCATAAAGAAAAATACCTGAGAAAAACAGAATTTATTAATGCAATGAGTGACCAATGCATTGGCATCAGGGAACTGATAATACAGCATGCCACCCACATTCTTAAAAAGGTGTAATGGAATAAGGTGCAGAATGTGACATTAATTTTGGACATGGCAAATATATGTATTTTTGTTTGAGACTGCATAGTTACTGTAATGTTTGTGTCTTTTTTTTAATGTGTGGTTATGGGAGAAGGCAAAGGGAGCTATTAATCATGTTGTTCAGAAGATGGAGTAGAGAAATAAATGACCTGCCTGAGCTCTCTCCCTATCTCCTTCAAATGTCTTTAAAAAGTGATTGATCAAATTCCAGAGTGGCAGATGCCATAAAGAGACAGAGTGAGTCAGATTTCCAGTGCAAAGCAACCTAGAATTTCCACAGAAAGGGTCTGTTGCACTGGCCTGAGAGAGGAGGGTAGTCTAGAGTAGGCCTCGCCAGCATAGACCCAGCGCTTGAAAACTGGAGCAGATCTCAGAGGACTAAATCACTCACAGCAGTGGTGGTTTCCATACTTCTCAGTACACAGACACCAGCAACAACTTAGAAAGTGAGTGGGAGGGAATCTGTCAGAAATGGATGGGAGAGAAGCACAGTCCAGCACAAAGCATGTCAATTCAACCCCTATCAGGAACAGGCATTGGTAGTGACTGGATTGACAGTAGCAATGGTGGCAGTGGCATGGTGGTGGTGTGGCAGCAGCAGCAGCTGATTCTAACACTATCAGTCCACAGAAAGAATGTTTGAAAGTCACCTGTTTCTACTTCCTGGAGCCAAGAAGGTGGTCTAGGCAGTAAATTGCTCTCACCTTCTCTTCTTAACCTGCAAAAGCACAGGGAATATTGCCTTAGAAAAAATCCTAAAATAGTGGAACCAGTAGAAATATGAGGTGCAGGCAAAGGGGATTAAGGGAAAGATCTCCCTTGCAGTGGCTGAAGGGGATAAGTACAGGACAGGAGGATTCTCAGCAAGCAAGCAGTAAGCTCTAGCTCAACACCAGGTAAGATACCAGCCTCCAGCTGCCAGCACTTTGGGACTCAGCACACGAAACCTGTAACTTGGCTCCTACTCTTCATTACAAGAAGCCCAGGACAGTGGCCCCTGGGCCCCAGAAGTAGAGATAAATCTTAAAAGCCAGAAAAAAAGGCAAAAAACACGAGCAAAAAGCATCAAAGTAAAACAATGATCATAGAGAACTATCTTGATGACAGGGAAGCTCAAAACATAAATTTAAGAGAAGATAACATTGTCAATATGTCCAATATCCAAAACTTCAAAGGGGAATATGAACTGGTATCAAGTCTAAAAAGCCTTCTTGAAAGACCTTAAGGAATTTGAAAGTCAAATAAGAGAGGTACGAGAAAAGTTGAACAATTCTTTTAAAAATACAACTGACAAAAAGGGGGAAAAAGTACAGTAAAGAAAATAACTCTTCAAAAAGTATGATTAGTCAAGTGAAAAAAGAGTTATAAAAACTACCTGAATGGACACAGAGTCAAGATGATGGAGGAACAGGACAGACTTGCTAGCAATCCAAATACCTGTAAAAAAATGACTGAACAAATTCTGAAGCTGCAGAACCCACAGAGTGAAGCAAATCTCCATCCCAAGATAACCTGAAAGGTTGCCAGGAAGTGTCTGTCACACCACACTGGGAGCAGAGAGCAGTCCTATGTGGGTCATGCCAGCACAGATGGGACCTGAGTGGGCCTTTGGGGAAAATGAATCTTGGGCACCTGTGGCAGTTTCCAGACTTCAAGACCCAAAAATGCTGAGGACAAATTGGAAGGTCAGTGGAAAAAACCTGTGGGACCTTTGTGAGAGAGCAGAGTGGTCAGGTCCCAGGCCCAAGGAGGCAGAGGGGCTGAAGGCCATTCTGCCACCACAGCAGCAGCAGCAGCAGAGGAAAGGTTAGGGGCAGTGGCAGGAACAGCAAACGTTTATGGAGGTCTGGGTCCACAGATCGTGGGGGGATCAAGAAACTGATAGTATACTCCCCACATCCACTGGAAGCAGAGTACTACCTTGACAAAGAGCTGAAAAGTCAAGTAAATAATTCGGAAAATGAGGGAAAAAATGGAAAATGAATCAGACTATAGAATCTTACTTGGGTGACAAGGAAAATGAAAGTATACAAACAGAAGACAACAAAATCAAAGCTCCTACATCCCAAGCCTCCAACAAAAAAATATTAATTGGTCTCAGGCCATGGAAGAGCTCACTGAAGAAAATAATCCCTTAAAGTTTAGAATGGAGCACATGGAAGCTAATGACTTTATGAAAAATCAAGAAATTGTTAAACAAAGCCAAAGAAATGAAAAAGTAGCAGACAATGTGAAATATCTCCTTGGAGAAACAACTGACTGGGACATAGATCCAGGAGAGACAATTTAAAAATTGTTACACTACCTGAAAGCCATGATCAAAAAAGAGCCTAGACATCATCTTTCATGAAATTATCAAGGAAAACTATCCTAATATTGTATAACCAGAAGGCAAAATAGATATTCAAAGAATCCATCAATCACCTCCTGAAAGTGAATTCAAAAGGAAAACTCCTAGGAATATTGTAGCCAAATTCCAGAGTTCCCAGGTCAATAACAAACTATTGCAGGCAGACAGAAAGAAACAATTTGAGTATTGTGAAAATACAATCAGGATAACAAAAGATCTAGCAGCTTCTACATTAAGGGGTGGAAGGGTTTGGAATATGATATTCTTGAGGTCAAAGGAGTTAATATTAAAAACAAGAATCACCTACTTAGAAAAACTAAGTGTCATACTTCAGAGGGAAAAACAGTCATTCAATGAAATAGACCACTTTCAAGCATTCTTAATGAAAAAATCAGAGCTGGAGAGAAATTTTGACTTTCAAACACACGAGTCAAGAGAAGCATGAAAAGGTAAACAGGAAAGAGAAATCATAAGGGACTTACTAAAGTTGAACTGTTTACATTCCTACATGGAAAGATCATATTTATAACTCTTGAGCATAAGAATTAATGGAGTCTTCCTTAAAATGATAAGTATTATTACTAAAACTATCAGCAAGTATGACATAATAGAAATAAGCTAGAATCATTTCCAATAGGATCAGTGGTGACACAAGGATGTCCATTATCACCACTGCTACTCAATATGGTACTAGAAACATTAGCTTTAACTATAAGAGAAGAAAAAGAAACTGAGAGAATTATAACAGGCAAAGAAGGAACAAAGCTATCACCCTTCACAGATAATATGAAGACATACTTAGAGAACCCGAAGAATAAAAAGAAAAAAACTATTTGAAGTAATAAACAGCTTTAACAATGTTGCAGAATATAAAATAACCCCCAACAAATTATCTACATGTCTATATATTACTAATAAAGCCCAACAGCAAGAGATAGAAAGAGAAATTCCATTTAAAGTTACTGTAGATATTTTGAAATATTTGGGATTCTATCTGCCAAAACAAACCCAGGAAGCATATAAACACAGTGATAAAACACATTTCAGAACAATAAATTCAGATCTAAATAACTGGAAAAACTTGAGTTGCCCATAGCTAGGCCAAACTAATAAAATAAAAATAACAATTTTACTAATATAATTTATTTATTCAGTTCCACAGCAATCAAACTAACAAAAATTGTTTTATAGAGCTAGAAAAAGAAATAACAAAATTCATCTGGAAGAACAAAAGTTCCAGAATATCAAGGAAACTAAAGAAAAGCAAATGGTAGGAAATGTGGTCTAGCCATACCAGATCTTAAATTGTATAATATCATGGTAATCATCAAAACTACTTGGCACTGTTCAAGAAACAGAGTGGTCGTTCAGTGGAATAGGTCAGGTACACAAGACAGAATAATCAATGACTAAAGCAATCCACTGTTTATTAAACCAAAGGATTCCAGCTTCTGGAATAAGAACTGAGTACTTGACAAAATCTGCTGGGAAAACTAGAGGGTAATATGGCCAAAATTAGGCATAGACCAACATCTTACTCCAAAACCAAAATAAAGTCCAAATGGGTACATGAGTTAGATATAAAGGGTAGAATTGGGAGGGCAAGGAATAGTTTACCTGCCAACTTTATGGAGAATGGAAGAATTTATAACCAAACAAGAGACAGAGAACATAATAAAATACAAAGTGTATAATTTTGATTACATCAAATTGAAAAATTTTGGAAAAAAAAAGTCAATGAAATCAAGATTAGCAGGAAAGCAGAAACCTGGGAATGAATTTTTATAGCTAGTGTCTCTGATAAAGGCCTCATTTCTAAAATATATAGAGAAATGAGTGAAATTTGTAAAAATGCAAATCATTCCCCAGTTGATAAATGGTCAAATGATATGTACAGGTAGTTTTCAGTTGAAGAAATTAAATCTATCTGTAGTTGTATAAAAGATATTTTAAATCAGTATTCAGGACTTAACAAAAGTTGAACTGTTTACATTCCTACATGGAAAGACAATATTTCTAACTCTTGAAACTATTCAGTATCTGGGTACTGGGTGGGATTACATGCACACACATGCACACGCACACGCACACACACATAGAGACAGAGTGCACAGAGTGAATTGAAGAGGATGGGATCATATCTTAAAAAAATGAAATCAAGCAGTGAGAGAGAAATATATTGGGAGGAGAAAGGGAGAAATGGAATGGGGCAGATTATCTCACATAAAAGAGGCAAGCAAAAGACTTGTTAGTGGAGGGATAAAGAGGGTAGGGGAGAGAAAAACATGAAGTTTACTCTCATCACATTCCACTAAAGGAAGGAATAAAACACACAGTCATTTTGGTATGAAAACCTATCTTACAATACAGGAAAGTGGGGGATAAGGGGATAAGCAGGGTGGGGGGGAGGATGGAAGGGAGGGCATGGGGAGAAGGAAGCAATTTGAGGTCAACACTCATGGGGAGGGACAGGATCAAAAGAGAGAACAGAAGTAATGGGGGACAGGATAGGATGGAGGGAAATATAGTTAGTCTTATACCACATGACTATTATGGAAGTCATTTGCAAAACTACACAGATTTGGCCTATATTGAATTGCTTGCCTTCCAAAGGGAAGGGGTGGGGAGGGAGGGAGGAAAAGAAGTTGGAACTCAAAGTTTTAGGAACAACTGTCAAGTCCTGTTCTTGCCACTAGGAAATAAGAAATACAGGTAAAGGGGTATAGAAAGTTATTTGGCCCTACAGGACAAAAGAGAAGATGGAGACAAGGGCAGAGAGGGATGATAGAAGAGAGAGCAGATTGGTGATAGGGGCAATTAGAATGCTCGGTGTTTTGGGGTGGGGGGAAGGGACAAAAGGGGAGAAAATTTGGAACCCAAAATTTTGTGAAAATGAATGTTAAAAGTTAAATAAATAAATAAATTTAAAAAAAAGAAAAACAAATAAATCACTATTCATCAGAGAAATGCAAATTAAAACAACTTTAATGTAGCACCTCACATCTATCAGATTGGCTAATATGACAGAAAAGGTGAATGATGTTGGAGAAGAGTGGGAAAATTGAAACACTAATACATTGTTAATAGGGTTGTGAAGTGATCCAACCATTCTGGAGAGCAATTTGGAACTATTCCCATACCCTTTGATCTTGCAAATACCAGTGCTCTGTCTGTATCCCAAAGAGATCATTAAAAAAAAGGGGAAAAGATTCATATGTACAAAAATATTTATGTCACCTTGTTGTTGTTGTGGCAAAGAATTGGAAATTGAAAGGATGCCTATAAGTTGTGGAATGACTGAACAAATTGTGCTATATGAATGTAAAGGAATATTAATGTACTATAAGAAATGATGAACAGGCAGACTTCAGAAAAACCTGGTAAGACTTGAATGAACTGATGCTGAGTGAAGTGAGAAGAACCAAAATATTGTACACAGTAAACAATCACAGTGTACAATGACTAACTTTGATAGACATATCTTCTTAGCAATGCAAGGATTCAAGACAAGTCCATAAGACTCATGATGGAAAATGTTGTCCACATCCAGAAATAGAAGGAGTCTGAATGCAGACTGAAGCATATTATTGGCTCTCTCTCTTTGTTTGTTTCTTCTTCCTTTGTGGTGTCTCTCGTTGGTCCTAATTCTTCTGTTCAACATGACAAATGTGAAAACAGGTTCAATATAATGTATATGTAGAGCGTATATCAAATTTCATGCTGTCTTGTGGTAGAGGAAGGGGGGTGATAGGGAGAATATTTAGAAATAAAAATCTTATGGAAGTGAATGTTTAAAACTAAAACTAAATTAATAAATTAAAATATTGTCTCAAAAAGATAAGAAAAGAAAGAAAGGATGGTATTTTGAAATAGCTTTAAATGCACAGAAATTAATAAAAGCAAATATGTAGGGGAACACAGATAAGAAAGACAACATTGAAAGAAACGCTTTGAATTAATTGTATTCTTTTTTAAAAAGCTGTATGTTACAGTAGTTTATTATTGGGAATGTTCTTTTCTGTTTTTGTCAGGTTCCAAATAACAACAAAATCATAAAAGTATATGCCAGCAATAAACGAAAATTTATATTCATGAACATTGATGTTATTTTTAAAAATTGCTTTTTAAATGACCAATAATTTTGGTTTAATTCAAGTTATTTTTTAAAGACCAAGAGGAAAATCAAATTACCCAAATCATAAAAAAAAAAAAAAATGAAAGCAAAAACGTAGAAGTAATCCAGAAGGAATGTTAGGGACTCTGCAACCTGGTCTCTTTATTTTACATGGAAGAAAGCTGTCTACGAAAGTTCAATTACTTTTATAAGGATGCACAAGTAGTAGGGATCAAAATCAGATTTCAAATACAGATATCTCATTACATATCCACTCTTCATTTAGCTGTGCCACTCTGCCTCCATCAATAACTTCTCCTTGCTCTAAACTCCATGTTTTTATATCTTATTATTGTCAGGGTGACCTCCAAAAAGAACTGTGGATTGAATCTATTTGTGTAATTAGCTTAAGATATTTCCTCCACCACTGAAAAGTAAATTCCCTGAGGTCAGAGACTCTTAAATTTATCTTGGTCTTCCGTATTTGACCCAATCTGCCACTGGCAGACGTATTTGACCCATTTAGTCAGTGAATGAATACACTCATTACAAGAGGATAAATGGAAAGAAATTAATCAACTTTCTATGTTTTCAATATTAGGAAAAATATGAATTGGGTCTTGATAAAAGTAAACTTGCCTTATCTTGGGACATTTTTTTAAAAGGCAGAGCTATGACCAGCAGTTTTGATAAGAAGGAAATTTTTCATAAAATCACCTCTGAAGAAAAGGAAATAGAATATGCACTTAAAGCAATATTCAAAGATAAATTCAGTTGAGGTGAAGGGGAAGGGATTCCATGACTTGGCAAACCTTCTGTTGGTAAGGGTGCTAAGGTTAGGTAAAGTACACATGACCCTCAGTCATTAAATATTTACATGTGGTACACATAAAAGGATACAAGGGGAAGTTTTAATATCACATTCAGCAAAACGCACAATGTTTTGTCTGGACCCTACACCTGTGGATAAGACATTCAACCTCTAAGTGCTTCAGGAAACTCTCTAAGACTATAAATCAAATAAGAGAAGTAGAAAGAGCTTGGACTCAGTACTTCACTTTACCAATGCAATCAGCATTCAAGACACACCTAAATATTAGAAAAAAAACAAAAATTATACATTTAAGAATAACAAGAGTGGTCTCTACATGTGTAGTCACGTATGTGGTGAGGACATTGTTCTTGTGTGGCTCAAAGGGACCCTTCTTTAGACACTTTTTCAAGGGAGACTTTCATTCCTGCCAGAATAGGAAGCAGGAGTTTGGACCTAGAGGCAGCCATTCTGCTCTCCTCCAGAGAGAGAAGGGTTAACAAGGTAGTAGTATATCTATATACTCCCTTAAATATTGTTCATCTATGGTATATATCCAGGTTTGATCTATCTTTTGATCATTTGGGTGGTAAAGGAGATCCCAAACTCTATATCAAAGTCTTAACCTTTTCCCATCAAATACCAGTTCCATGATGAACACACATTGAAAAGAGCAAAGAAAATAAATTGTCCAAATCACAGCAAAACAAAAGTCAAAGAAGTCGAATTTAGGATAATATATGGCAGATGATAAAAGTGAAGTAGTCCTCCCATTGGGAGCACAGATGATAAAAGTAAAGTAGTCCTCCCATTGGGAGCAAGGCAAATCAGCTCAATCAAGAGAGAGAATTTTGAATTCCACTCAAGGGAAAACTCCCTGAAATTTCTAAAGTAACAAGTTAGGAATAAGGACATGATGGAAACTCCCCAAACCTCTCAGGTCTTCCCATAGTCCTTTCCTTCAGCAGCATGATGTGAGGTGGTCCTCTTCCATCTTCTCCCTCAAAGCTGGAAGCTGGCTCAACACTTGAAGAAAACTTAAAACTTGATTATTCCAAAATTGGGGAGGGAGAGATTTGTAATCGAAATGTCCTGAATTGTTATTCAAAGGAAACTCTCTCCCAGAGAGTTCTGAAACAGACCTGAAGCCTGATAACTATTGCAACAGTGACTTGAAGGGTATTAATGAAAACTTGAGCTCTCTTGCCTTTAACCATCTCTGCCCTGCACCTTAGGCAGGGCAAGGCCAAGGAGAGAGTCCCATACCCAAGGGCTAAAGAGCAAGTATTATATGCAATATTATAATGGAAATTCCTTCTATGTTATGTCAAATGCCACATTTGACAGTGAAGGTACAAAACTTTTAACAAACACATAGCACAATTTTCACATGAGAAAGGTAGACTGAAAACAGGAGAGAAAAAAAGTAGGTATGTGGTTTCCATATCCTACTCACAGAAAATCACACAAATATCTTGTTCCATATATAGAAGATGTCATTTTGGAACAGAAAAAGATTGATTCTAGAAACTGTCAAGTCAGAAAAAAATTTAGGAATGTCAAAAAAGTAATTTTTAAAAGCAATTTTAAAGAGTAGATTAGGGAATTGTCAAAAAATTTGAAGAAAAAGTAAGGCAACAGAATGTCTTAGAATTTTATATTTAGTTCTGAGAGATGCATACAAAGATGTTCCTATTGTCAATGTGTAAAGCCAAGGGCACATAGTAGGCACTTAATATATACTTGATCAATTGAATGATTTGTCATTAGTACATAAGCTTTTGTATGACTAAATAGGCCATTTTGCCGTTAAGTTCATAAATTTCAATGTTTCCTGAAATGGGTTTTAATGGCAAACCTGATTAAATCAGTTGTTAAAATTAAAGTGCACTTATCAAAATAAATGAACTAAAAAACAACAAAGAGATGTTGAGGGCTCTTTTTTTAAACTGTTATTGTGTTTTCCCCTTGTTTATTGTTTCTTCACTCTTGGACAATATTTATACCATTACTAGTAATTAAGGGGACACTGATATAAATGAAAAGAGGTATTCAAAAGTTATAGTGCGAGACACAAGAGGTACTTGTATTTTCAATTCTTTTATCCATAGAAATGAAGAATTCTGTTTCGTGCTTTCTGATTGTTTTGGTCAAGTGCTTATCTCAAGTAGTTGTCTCTTGACTTGATAACATTTAAACGTCACATAGTAGGACTAATTCTAATTGATTATTCAACTAACACCAAACTTTTTTTCTCCCTCCATCCCCAACCCTTCCCCAACAAGGAGGGGAAAAACTCATAAATACATGCGTAGTCAAACAAAAAAATATATTGCCACATTGACTACACCCAAAAATGTTTTCTCATTTTGCATGTTTACCATATCACTTCTCTATTACAAGGTGGTTAGCATTTTTCATCAATATTTTGGAATAATCATTGATCATTGCACTGAAGAGACTTCTCCTTGCAATTTATTTTGAGAGTGTTGTTTTCTCAGTATAAATTGGTCTCCTGGTTTTGTTTACTGCTGGTCTTCATCAGTGCATACAAGTCTGTTCATAACCCTTTGAAAGTGCTCCCTTCATTTTTTCACATATTCTTTATAGGTTGTTATTGTTATCATTATTAATAGTATCGTCATAATCATCATTATGATAATGTGTTACAGTGGAAATGGCACAGGGGTACTGGTCTTGTGCCATCTGCAGACTTGATGAGAATGTCCTCTATTTCTTTATTCTGATAAAAATGATAAATTAGATAGGACCAACTACAGATCTTTGGTCTACTCCACTAGTGACATCATTAAAGACTGCATTCAGTCATTAGTAACTACTATAGAAATCTAGCCATCCAACCCATTCTGAATTTGATTATAATATTGTCTAATCCGTATTTCTCATTCTTCTCCATAGAAATAATATGAGATGCTTTCATCAAAAGCTATGCTAATAGGCAAGTAAACTGTATCCGCAGCTTTCTAGTCATTTGTTTCAGTGATCCTATCAAGAAAAAAAGAAGTGATAGTCTGTTACGATTTGTTCTAGATGTATGAATGATCAAACCTTTATTAATCTCTTAACTATGTTCTATTTAACACCAAGCTAAGCACTGGAGATATGAATATAAACACACAAAACAGTCCCTACTTTCCAAGAGCTTGTATTCAAATGGAGGAAGACCATGATTAAAGGGGAGTTAGAAAAGAGTATCTGTGCATAGTTGGGAGTGGGAGAGGTGTGAAAAGGTCAGGAAGCTCTGTGGGGGCTTGACTTCAGATAAAATAAAACAAAATTCTGAGTATGAAAGTCCGAAATTCTCAACCAGGTTTTCTAACTCTAGTTCAAGATGCAGAGAAGAATCTATTGTTTACTCTTGTTTCCAGCTTAGGACTTACCATTTTAACTGTTCTCCATCTTCCTCCTCCACTTTGAACTCTTCAGAGTTTATATGTGAAATGAATAGGTAACAATAAATAATTCCGACTTCAATATCTGTAGAATTTATACAATAATAAATGCCACTTTGTGTCTATTGATTCTCAGATGAAGGCTGTAATTGAAAAGGCAGATATTTTCTTCATTAACTTTTCATTAAATGTTCTCTTTAAATGAATTTTATTATTATTCCTTGAGGATTGATAGAATATTTAGAACATATATAAATAGGGAACAGAAAACAGTCTCAATCAATGACTGAGTTATTTTTTCTTTCAATGTTTAATGATTAAAAGAAAATTTTAATCCTTCATACTATATACTATTCTAAGGTACGCTTCCCTACAATTCTATTTTCTTTCCTCCATAAACTAATGAGGATGGGTTAGAAAGCCTGGGATATTGAATTTCATTTAAATCCTACCTCATCGTTCTAAAACAGTGAGAATACATTTCTTTTATGCATGTCCAAAATAATTCATAAGTTAGACATATAATAATCAAAAGGAGGGAAGTTATGGTCATGTTATAACGCCCTTTTGTCTTTATCATAATACCCCTGGAATGTTGTGTCCAATTCTGGACAAACCACTGAAGGCAGGTATTAAGAAATTGATACACATCTAGAAAGAGTGACCAGGAGGATAAAGTGTTTAAAACCATCCCATATGTGTGTAAATTTTCAAATAAAGGATATGTTTAGCACAGAAAAGAGAAAACTAATTAGAGATATTTTAATATTTAAAGGATTGATACAAGCTTAAGAGTTGGGCCATGTCGTTAGGCCTGTAGAGTAAGATATGAAGAATTTTAGCTCTATGAGAGCAGATTGCTTCATAAAGTTCCCTAGAACAATGCTTCATAATCCAAGTACAGGTAATGCAACAGAGTTCTGCGCCTTGTCACAGTCAAGGGACCACTGCATTCTCCTTCTGATCTGTTATCCAACTCCATTATTATTTGTGGGCATGAAGGTCTTGAAATTGGCCCTGCCGCCACTGATTCAGTCACCTTGAGACCTGCTCCAGTTTTGTTTGGGCACAATCTGTACTGGCACTTCCTGAATTGAACTTTGCTCCTCTGTCACCTTGGTGCAACAGATTTTTCCTGTCCTTCTAAGTTGTGTTGAGCTGAAAAACTATTTTGCTCCAATTTTTTGTGGGTCCTGTCCCCCTAACATTTACAGTCATTTTGAACATATTTGGAAGAATTTGGGGGAGAGCTCAGGCAAGTCCTGATCTTTCTCTGCCATCTTGGCTGTGCCTCACCCCATTAACTCTTATTATGTTGTTGATATTAAAAATAAATAATGAATGGACTCACTTTTGCATCATACAAGCGTTTATTAGGACTAAAAAAGAGATATAAAGGTCCTAGCACTAAGGGCACAAACGGAAGAGAGACACCAGGTCCAAGAGAGCAAGACTAGGCTCACAAAGGGACTAGGAAGAAGGCATGTGGCCTTAAAGAAAGAAGGTCCAATCACAGGTGTGATGATGGAGCAAATGGAGGGTAGCATCCTTGCATCTCCACCTCCATTATCACAAAAGCACACTTCCTTGTCCTCTCCCTTTATCCATCTGGTCCAACAAACCACACAGAAATTCCAGTCAATGAAGGACCGACAGAAAGTGGGTGCATCTCAGCCACAGGATGAGCATATAGGAATGTTTATCCTTCCTTCTCCAGATAGCCCCTAGACCACTATGTTCCAATGATAAGAATGTTACAAAAAAAGTAAGCACACTGCAACACAAATAACAACTATGATGAAAAGAAAGAACATCACTCATACATCACTATAGGCCATGGGCATTCATGTTCATAAGCTGATAATCTACCTCTTTTGGAAAATCTTTAGCTGAGAATGTTTGTGCTGCCATCCCTGACTGACTCCAAAATTCACTTGTATCTACAGATGTTATTATGACTCTACCAGGTACTATCTTATATGACCATGGGCAAGCATTTTATCTTCTATGGGCTTCTGTTTCCTCACCTCTAAAATGAGGGGTTCAGAGTAGATTGCATCTACAATCTATTTCAGCTCTATATCTCTAATCCTAAGAAATAGCCTAAAATATTTCTTCCTTGTGAATCTAAATGGTCTGTACATATTAACTGGACTGAAAAAAGGATTTTTTAAACTATTTTTCAAGCATACCAGGTAAAACCACAAAGTTCTAGAATCTTAAAATTCTTTCTGAAGAGCAAAAATAATTTTTCAGATGTAAGTTCTTTTAGCATAGAGGAGGATCAATGGACCAGCGAGAACAAAATAATTGGTGAAAGAGAGTTAATGAGGTATAGTGGAAGGAGTATTGGAGTGCGAGAATAAGGATTACAGATCTCCTTTCAGTGTTTGCTATACAATTTTAGGCAAAAATACTTATCCTTTTAAAGCTTTAGTTTTCTTATAGGTGAAATCTTCTTCTACTGGGTTGTCTCTAAAATGCTTTCAAATTCTAAAATTTTGCAAATCTAAATATTTTCCAGTTGAAGGCACATTTATTCTTCTATCTATCCCTATGCCACCTTCATCACCTCCATCACTTCATCACCTCAGTAAAAATGTCTTATAGTTAACAAGAATATAAGTACCTAATATAGAACACTATACTTTATGTTATTAGGGATACAAATAGAATTGAAAGGAAAAGTTCTACCCTTTGAAAAGCAATATAATTGGAGAGGCAATAATAATATGTATGCACATACACGTAAACATATACTTTACATTTTACAAATTACACTCCCACAACAACTCTGTGAAGCAGAAATGTTAGCATTATTATCCACAATGTACAAATTCAATTTGATTCAACAAGCATGTAGGGTTCCTCTACTATGTACCAGGCTGGTTGCTGGAGTATGGAAATATAAAACCAAATATTCTACTAATGATTTAAAAAATGGGCCTCGGTAAGTTGACTTTCTCATGGCCACATAGCTAGTGATTTTCAGAGCCAGGCCTCAAACCTAAGTCCAATGCTCTTTACACTAAATCATGAAAACATACGTATATGAAATTGTGAGAGAAAAAAATTACAATCCCTACATGAAGAAAATAAACCATTTTAAGTCCTTATTATGTACCAGAAACTGTGCTAAGAATTAGGAATATAAAACACAATCAAACAAGACAATTCAGTTATTTCTATCTCTGACAAAGATAATTGTGATAATACCTAGCATTTTTATTGTGTTTTGAAGTTTGCCAAGCACTTTATAAGTATTATTTCATTTTATCCTAACGATAACCTATGGAAGGCTGACGTTATTATCATCTACATTTCACAAATGAAAAAGAAAAAAAACTGGATCAAGAAAAGCTTAAATGATTGGCCAAGAGTCACATGGTAAGCAGCTAAGGCTGGCTTTGAACTCAGGTTTTCCTGACTTAAGGTCCAGAATTCTTTCCATTGCATTCATTACACAGCAGTCAGAGAATATCATGAAAAATGTTAAATGCTCCAGATTGGTTAAGAAAGATAAGGTCTAAAGAAACCAAAGCTTCCTCTTCAGAGCCCAGGGAAGGAAAGAGTTGAGATTGTTTTGTTGTGAGAAGTTCAAGAAGGATGGTCAGAGTGCAGGTGACACATTCTGGATATAGTGGAGAGATTTAAATTACCATAACGAAATATGCAAAAGTATGAATGTTTTAACCAGAGACTCAACGTGTCATGGGCCTGTTCAGCAATCTGGTGATGCCTATGGACCACTCCTCAGAAGGATTTTAAACGAATAAAATACAAAGTATTACAAAGGAAAACCATTATATTAAAATGTAGTTATCAACATTTTTAATTCATAGATTCTACATTGGGAACCCATGTTTTAAAGGAATGGTTTCAATTGTTTTGACTCCAACATGTCAGTTCTCTGAGAAGTGGGATAATATTTAGAATGACTTGCAATCAGAAATTCCTATGTTTAAATTCCACTTGGAACAAGTTATTTAACCTCTAGGAGTCCTAATTTCTTCATCTTCAAATGTGAATAATAATGGAACCCAGCTGAAAGGGCTCTTATGAGGCACAAATGAAATGCTATATGTAGAGCACCCAGCAAACCTTAAAGCTGTATGTAAACGTTTGCCTTATGAGCCCTTAAAGCTCTGTGTAAATGTTCTAGACCTGTGGTTTCATTGGCATAGGGAATTACACATGAGGAAATTTCCTTTACTAATATACATTAGCAACTTTTCTGTAAGGTATAATCTTAGAAAGAACCTAGGCCACTAAGAAGATGAGTTATTTGCCCAGGATGACATAGCTAATATAGTTTAAAAGCAGTTCGTCAGTACTCTGAAGACAACTATCTATTAATTGTAGTGATCTGTGACTTTACGATTATTGTTACTCCTGCTACTGCAGTTCAGCTACAATTTCTTACTTTAAGTTCGTAAATTAAGTTTCTAATCTTGACCCTGACTCTGGCATGTTTACATTTTAGTCTTGTGTGCCATTAACTAAGTATATGTTTTTGGGAACTCACTTTTCTTCCATGAGCTGAATTCATAGATGCTTGATCATAGGTTTAGGACTGGAAGGAATCTTAAAATTTTAGAAATCATTGAATCCAATCACTTCATTTTGAATACAAGGAAACCAAGGCCCAGAGAAATTAAATAACTTGTTCAGTATTAGATAGAAAAGGGTAGAGTTTAGATTCAAACTCAGGTTTTCTGACTTTAGATCTGGTACTCCTTTTTTCTAAAACACCCAAAAAAGGACGTAATGTTACTAATAACAATGGCTTACGTTTATATAATACTTAAAGGTTTACAGTTAATTCCTGACAATTCTGTGAGGTATATCTTACAAGTTTTCTGTTTTCTATTTTTCCTTATTTTATAAATGGAAATGCTTAGGATTAGTTAAGTGATTTGTCCAAAATTGCACAGCTTAGAAAAATAATTGTTGTGACTATCTGGAAACCCCAAAACAATGTTTTCTATTCTTACCATAACCTCTAATCTATTGATTGATGAGTTCTTTCCCAGATGATCACTCTTGAACCAGTTAAATGCCATCCTTCCTCATCTTGACCCCTTGAGGGACCATTTCAATTTTATACTGTTGGGCTCTCTAGAGACCCCCTGTTCCATTTTCCTATTGGCAATCTGGCCCTGGTAAACTTTAGGCTGAGATTACTCAACCATCTGGGCAGCTTGGTGACTCAATGGATACTCAAGACTATCAGACTTGAAATCAGGAAGACTCACCTTTCCAAATTCAAATCTGGTTTCAGACATTTATTAGCTTTGTGACCCTGAGCAATTCATTAATCCTGTTTGCTTTAGTTTCCTCAACTGTAAAATGAACTTGAGAAAGAATTGGCAAACTACTCTAGAATTTTTGTCCAAACAAACAAAAAAAAACCCTAAATGGGGTCACAAAGAGTCAGACATGACTGAAAATGACTACATACAACCATCTGCTGCCTTTGCTATTAAATCACACATTGGTGAATAAAGTTGGAGAAAATCCTAAATCTGTGCTTACTGTTTCCACTACACATTATGTCATGTAATCTTACCTGAAGCCTGACAACAACAAGGGAATTTTTAATCCCTCCCAAATTAATTATTTTGCCCACCACAGTGGTTTTTCCAAACCTTTTCATCCCTCCTCAAGGCTTCCTCCCTTGTTCAATCTACTTGGCTGAGAACTCTTCCTCAGATTTCCCAAAAAAATTTGAGGTGATTTTTTGAAAACTGCCTGTTCTTCCTTCCTCCTCAGCCCACATTGCCTAGGAGACTTCTACATCATACCCTCTTTTATATTTGTCCAACATGAAGAAGTAAACCTTCTTCTTGCCAAGGCTAACCTCTCTAAATGCATGCAATCTCATTCTATCCTGTTTTATATGGCAAACTCCTCCTTCTCTCACTTATCTTTCCTCTCCTCCTAGTGGCTGATTATCTACTACCTGTAGATGTGCCCATTTCTCTCAATCCACATAAAACCTCCTTGATCTATTCATCTCCACTAGCTATTGTCCAAAACCACTGCTCTATTTTGTGCCTAAACTTCTTGAGGTCATCTACATTCAATACTTATGTCTCCTTTTCCCTCTCTTCTTAATTAGCTAGAGTCTGGCTTCTTACCTTATCATTCACCTAAAACTCTTCTCTCCAAAATTACCAATGATCCCTAAATGAATAAATCTAATAACTTTTTAAAACCTGCATTTTTCTTAATATTCTTAAAGTCTTTGATAATGTTTATCATGCTCTTTTTCTTGATGCTCTGCTATTTAGGTTTTTCAGGACATTATTCTAGCCTGACTTTATTTCTACTGTCTGACTGCTTCTTCTCAGTCTCCTTTGCTGGTCTTTAGTCCTAGGTTACTTCTGTTATCGGTGGTTATCCCAAAATAATCTGTCCCTGGATTCTCTTCTCTTCTTCCTCTATATTATTTCACTTGCTGAACTCCTCAGCTTCCATGGTTTTAACTATTAATTCCATGCTGAAGATTCTCACATCTACCTATCTGGCCAAAACTTCCCCTCTAACTTCCAAACTCACAATCCCAGTTGCCTAATGAACACCTCAAATTGTCTGTCCAGAAGCTGTTTTAAATTCATCTCAAAAACAACTCATTTTCTTCCACCTTCCCCAAATCTTACAGCTTCCCAACTTACTTATAATAAAGGCACAATAATTCACCTTGTCATCCAAGCTCAGAACCTAGGTGTTCTACCCAACTCCTCAATCTTGTTTACCTTTCATATTTAATCTGTTTCCAAGACCTTTGAATTTCGCATTTGAAACTCTCTTAAATATGCTTCTCTCTCCCTTCTGACCCTGCTATCACCCTAGCACATTTTTATTATGTCATACCTGTACTACTGCAATAGCTAGCTAGTTGATCTTCTGCCACAAGTCTCTCCCTCCTTCGGTTGATCCTCTACTCAACTCTCAAAGTGATCTTCCTAAACTGCAATTCTGACCACATCCCCTCCTTTCCACTCAATTAAAAAGTTATGTGCTTCTTTCCCTCTTCAATTAAGTATAATATATAAAACTCTCTGTCATTTAAAGTCCCTCACAACCTTCCCTTATCCCTTTTCATTCTTCTTAATTATTTTTATATTTAATATTTTTCCTCAATTACATCTGAAAATAAACACTCATTTTCCAAAAATTAAGTTCTAAATCCTCTTCCTCCTGTACCTTCTCTGTCATTGAGAAGGCAAGCAATTTGATATAGATTATACATATTCAGTAATGCAAAACATATTTTCATATTAATCATGTTGTGAAAGAAAACACAAACCAAAAAAAAAAAAAAAGAGAAAGTTTGTTTTTAAAGAATGCTTCAATCTACATTCAAGTTACATCAGTTCTTTCCCTGGAGATGGATAACATTTTTCATCATAAGTTCTTCAGAATTGTCTTGGATCATTCCATTGTTGAAAATAGTTGTCACACACAATTGATCATCATGTAATTTTCCCATTCTGTGTACAACGTTCTCCTAGTTGTGTTTATTTAATGTAAGTCTTTTAAAGTTGTTTTTTTTTTTCTGAAAGCATCCTACTCATCATTACATATAGTACAATAGTATTGCATCACAATCGTATACGAAATTTGTTCAGCCACTCCTCACTTGAAGGACATTCTTTAAATTTCCAATACTTTGCCACCATTAAAAGAGCTGCTATAAATATTTTAGTCTATAAAGGTCCTCTTTCTATCTCTTTGGGTTAGAGATGCAATAGTGATATTTCTGAGTCAAATATATGCATAGTTTAATAGTCCTTTGGGCATAGTTCCAAATTTCTGCCCAGAATGATTTAATCAATTCATATCTTCCCCAGTAGTTTGTTGGTGTCTCAATTTTTTTACATCTCCTCCAATATTTGTCATTGTCCATTTTTGTCATATTAACCAATCTGATAGGTGTGAGGTATTACTTCAGAGTTGTTTTTAACGTGCATTTCTCTAATCAATTGTGATTTAGAGCATTTTTCATACGATTATAGATAGCTTTGATTCCTTAATTTGAAAACTACCTGTTCATATCCTTTTAGCATTTATCAATTGGAGCATGGTTCTTTTTTTCTAAATTTGACTGAGTTTTGTATGTATTTGAGAAATAAGGCCTTCATCAGAGAAGTTTGCTGTAAAAATTTTTTTCACAATCATGATTACTGTGTGTATTTCCCAACATCCTCTTTCACCCTGTTTATCATTCTTTCTTTTCACTTATCTTGTTCATTCTCAAAAGCGTTCTGCTTCTGACTACTACCTCCACTTATCTGCCCTCCCTTCTATCAGTCCTTCCCCTCTTCTTTTAAGTCCAACTGAACGTGTAAGTTATTCCCATTTTGAGCTAATTTCAATGAGAGTAAAATTCAAGTGCTCCCCCCCACCTTCCACGTCTTCCTATATACTGGAAAGCTTCCTTCACATCTCTCATACTCAAGATAATTTATCCAATTCTACCTCTCCCTTTCACCTTCTCCAAGTCCAGTCTTCTTTCTCACATTTTACTTTTATTTTATTCTTTTTTGGAAATAAATCCATCATATTCAATTCCCACCAGTGTCATACTCCCTCTAACTGGTCTAATTATGATAAAGTCCTTAGGAGTTATACATATCATCTTCACATGTAGAAATATAAACAATTTAATCTTACTGAATCCTATATGATTTCCCTTTCTTGTTTCATCTTTTTATGCTTCTCATGGGTCTTATATTTGAAAGTCAAATTTTCTATTCAGATCTAGTCTTTTCATCAGGAATACTTGAAAGTCCTCTCTTTCATTAAATATCCATATATTCTTTTGAAGGAGTGTATTCAGTTTTGCTGGGCAGATGATTCTTCATTGTAAACCTAGCTCTTTTGTCTTCTGTAACATCATATTCCAAGCCCTCCAATGATTTAATGCAGAAGCTTCTAAATCTTGTGTTATACTGACTGTGGCTCCACAACAATTGATTTTTTTCTTTTTGGTTCCTTGGGCCTTGACCTGGGAGCTCTGGAATTTAGCTAAAATATTTCATTTTGACATTTCGTATAGGAGCTGATCCATGGATACTTTCAATTCCTATTTTACTCTCTGGTTCTAGAATATCGAAGCAGTTTTCCTTTATAACTACTTGAAAGGTACTGTCTAGACTCTTTTTTTGATCATAGACTTCAGGTACTGTAACAATTTTTAAATGGTCTCTCCTATTTTCCAGTTGAACTGTTTTTCAAATGAGATGTTTCACATTTTCTTTTATTTTTTCATTCTTCATATTTCTGTTTCATTGTTTCTTGATGTCTCATGGATTCCTTAGCTTCTATACCACTCAATTTTAATTTTTAAAGAGTTACCTTAGATAGTTTTTATTCTACTTTTACAGTTGGGCATTTGTTTCTTTGTGGGAAGTGTTATTTTTCTTCAGTAGTTTTTTGTGCTTACTTTATCAAGTTGTTGACTCTTTTTTCCCAATAATCTTCTGTCACTCATTTCTTCTTCCATTTTTTTCTCTGTTTCTTTTATCGATTTTTAAATTTTTTAAACCTCCTCCAGGAATTCTTTTTGGGTCTGAGATGAATTCAAATTTTCTTTTGAGATTTGAATGTAGTGGTTTAGACTTTGCTCTCTGCTTCTGAGTTTGTTTGTTTGCTTTATTTTTTAATTTTCCCTCTCATCTTAGTAAATTTCTATGGTCAGGTTTCCTTTTTGTTATTTATTCATTTTTTTCCAGATTATTTCTTGATTTTTACTTTGATGTTAAAATTGACCTTTGTTTCTGGGGTGTAAAGGCACTGTGTCAAGTTTAAGTTTGTTTGTTTTCTCTTTATTTGTTTGTTTTTGGTGCAGCTATTTTCAAAGCTAGTTTTGGGGGATTTGTAAATTTTTTAGTCCCTCCAAGGTGGTATGATGTAAGGAGAGGTGCATTTACTACTCTCCTAACCTCAGCACTGATCTGTGAGCAACTACAAGTACTCTCTTCCACCCTGGAACTGTGACCAGGGTTCCCTCTCCCTTTGTCCACAAGTTTTGGCATGTTAATGTTCCTTCCCACTTTGTGACTGCAACTTTGTATCTACATATAGACAATGTAACAGACTTCTGTACTCAGTGCCAGCAAAGTGACTCCTATAAGGTCTTTCTGATCAATTGTCTGACCCATAATGTCTTTGGTCTGAGAGCTCTGGAACCTATTGACGCAGTTGTTGATTCAGGTGGCCCCAAGACCTATTCCTGGTTTGCTGGCACAGCGCCCACACTCATCTCTTACCCCAGTGCAACAGAACTTTCTTTCTAAACTTCTAAGTTTTCTGTAGCTGAAAAATTGTTTCACCCACGCCCTCATTTTGTGGGTTCTGTTGCTCCAGAATTTGTTTTGAGGTATTACATAAAGTTGTTTAGAGAGGAACTTGGGAGAAGTCAGGTAAGTCCCAGCTTTTTCTCCCCCATTTTGGCTCCACTGCCCCCAAAAGAATAGAGCCTATTATTACTTCTTACTTATCCTCATCATATACTCTTCAGTCTAATAACTGGTCTCCTTGCTGTTCCTCTCATAGGTGACTCCTTCTCCCAACTCAAGACATATCTGTTGACTGTCTCCTATGCTTCTATTTCTCTCCCTCATCATCACAACCTCCTGGCCTCCATGGTTTCATATAATTTTTTAGCTCTCACTTCATTCCAAGACCTCCCCTCTATTGATTTTCTCTAAGATATGCATACATACATATATGCATATACACATACACACATGTGTGTATTTCACAAATTGTTCTTTTCTCGTTTTCTCCCTCATTGGTTTGTGAACTCCTTGAGAGAAGGAACTATTTTTTTCTTTTTTTCATATCCCCAGAATTTAATGCCTAACAAATAATTGGCTATCAATATTTATTGATTGATTTGATGAGTTGAGGACTACTAGAAATTAAGTTGGACTCAATGATCGTCAATATCTTTTCCATTTTTGATGATTTCAAATTAAATTTCCATACTTTTGTTCCCATATTTTAAAAATACACATCACTAAGGTATTGTAAAAGTAAGCAAGATAAAGTACTTGAAATGTTTTGAGCTTCTCTCAAGACAATGCTTTTCTTTTAAAACTTTCACCTCTAACATACTGCCGTTTACATTCTATCTCATCTCAATATTAAGTGGTTTCCTCGGTGGTTTATTCCTCTTTGTTATTATACTGTGCATAAACAATATATTTAGAACATCGGGGGGAGGAGCCAAGATGGTGGCGTACAAAGCTAGACAGACATATGCTAGCTCAGAACCCACACCCCACAAACTACCTGTAAAGAAGAACTCCCAACAAATTCTGGAGCAGCAGAAGCCACAGAACAAAGGAGTGGAGGAGATTTCTGTTCCAGAGAGATCTGAAAACCTGACCCGAAAGGTCCGTCACCCATCAGACCCAGAGCAGAGCCCAGCCCTGCCTTGGCCACTTTGTACCAAGAGGAGCAGATCCAAGCAGGTTTCAGGGACAGAATCTCCAGCCACTCAGGTCCCTCCACCCATAGGTGCGGGGGGTGAATGAGAGAGTTTTTTTGGCTCGTGGAGAGGGGAGTGGGGTGTCTCCATAACTCAGAGCCCCTTGGGAGGGAACAGTGGAGGCAGCAGCAGACTGGGGATCCCAAAGCAGGCAGGAGCCCAGATCCATTGTTGAAGGTCTCCTCATAAACCCCCTAAGGGTACTGAGCACTGTGTGGTGGCCCTGCCCCCACCTTAGCACCTGAGCTTAATCTCACACTGAATAGCAGCCCCACCCCTGCCAAAGCCCTAAGGCTGGGAAGCAGCATTTGAATCTCAGACCCCACGTGCTGGCTGGGAGGATCTGGAGCCAAAGTGGGTATGGAAAGGACACTCAGAAGTCAAGTCACTGGCTGGGACAATGCCCAGAAAAGGGAAAAAAAATAAGACTATAGAAGGTTACTTTTTTGTTGAACAGATATTTCCTCCCTTTCTTTCAGATGAGGAAGAACAATGCTTACCATCAGGGAAAGACATAAACGTCTTCTGTATCCCAGCCCATCCAATGGGCTCAGGCCATGGAAGAGCTCAAAAAGAATTTTGAAAATCAAGTTAGAGAGGTGGAGGAAAAACTGGGAAGAGAAATGAGAGGGATGAAAGAAAAGTATGAAAAGCAGGTCAACACCTTGCTAAAGGAGACCCAAAAAAATGCTGAAGAAAATAACACCTTGAAAAATAGGCTAACTCAACTGGCAAAAGAGGTTCAAAAAGCCAATGAGGAGAAGAATGCTTTCAAAAGCAGAATTAGCCAAATGGAAAAGGAGATTTAAAAGCTCACTGAAGAAAATAGTTCTTTCAAAATTAGAATGGAACAGATGGAGGCTAATGACTTTATGAGAAACTAAGAAATCACAAAACAAAACCAAAAGAATGAAAAAATGGAAGATAATGTGAAATATCTCATTGGAAAAACAACTGACCTGGAAAATAGATCAAGGAGAGACAATTTAAAAATTATGGGACTACCTGAAAGCCACAATCACAAAAAGAACCTAGACATCATCTTTCATGAAATTATCAAGGAAAGCTGCCCTGAGATTCTAGAACCAGAGGGCAAAATAAGTATTCAAGGAATCCACCAATCACCACCTGAAAGAGATCCAAAAAGAGAAACTCCTAGGAACATTGTGGCCAAATTCCAGAGTTCCCAGGTCAAGGAGAAAATATTGCAAGCAGCTAGAAAGGAACAATTCAAGTATTGTGGAAATACAATCAGGATAACACAAGATCTAGCACCCTCGACATTAAGGGATCGAAGGGTGTGGAATAGCATATCCCAGAAGTCAAAGAAACTGGGACTAAAACCAAGAATCACCTACCCAGCAAAACTGAGTATAATACTTCAGGGGAACAAACGGTCTTTCAATGAAATTGGGGACTTTCAAGCATTCTTGATGAAAAGACCAGAGCTGAAAAGAAAATTTGATTTTCAAACACAAGAATGAAGAGAAGCATGAAAAGGTAAACAGCAAAGAGAAGTCATAAGAGACTTACTAAAGTTGAACTGTTTACATTCCTATATGGAAAGAAAATATTTGTAACACTTGAAACTTTTCAGTATCTGGGTAGTGGGTGGGATTACACACACGCACACACACAGAGACAGAGAACACAGAGTGAACTGAATAGGATGGGATCATATCTTTAAAAAAATGAAATTAAGCGATGAGAGAGAAATAGATTGGAAGGAGAAAGGGAGAAATTGAATGGGGCAAATTATCTCTCATAAAAGAGGCAAGCAAAAGACTTTTTAGTGGAGGGAAAAAGAGGGGAGGTGAGAGAAAAACATGAAGTTTACTCTCATCACATTCCAGTAAAGGAAGGAGTAAAATGCACACTCATTTTGGTATGAAAACCTATCTTAAAATACAGGAAAGTGGGGGATAAGGGGATAAGCAGGGTGGGGGGGGGATGATGGAAGGGAGGGCAATGGGAGGAGGGAGCAATTTGAAGTCAACACTCTTGGGGAGGGACAGGATCAAAAGAGAAAATAGAATCAATGGTGGGCAGGATAAGATGGAGGGAAATATAGTTAGTCTTACACAACACGACTATTATGGAAGTCATTTGCAAAACTACACAGATATGGCCTATATTGAATTGCTTGCCTTCCCAAAGGGAAAGGGTGGGGAGGGAGGGATGAAGAGAAGTTGGAACTCAAAGTTTTAGGAACAATTGTTGAGTACTATTCTTGCTACTAGGAAATAAGAAATACACGTAATGGGGTATAGAAAGTTATCTGGCATAACAGGACAAAAGAGAAGATGGGGACAAGGGATGGGAGGGATGATAGAAGAGAGGGCAGATTGGTGATAGGGGCAATTAGAATGTTCAGTGTTTTAATGTGGGGGTAGGGGACAAATGGTGAGAAAATTTGTCACCCAAAATTTTGTGAAAATGAATGTTAAAAGTTAAATTAAAAAAAAGCACAAAAAAAAAGAAAATCTTAAGAGCTACACAGCAAAGGAAGAGAAAAAAAGATTGTGTGTCCATTGCAATGATAAATATATATATATATATATGTGTGTGTGTGTATATATATATATATATATACGTGTGTGTGTGTGTGTGTGTGTGTGTGTATAATATAAGAAATTCAACTGCACAACTCAATGGATATGTAATCTCAGCAATGTGGGTCATTTTACCTAGTTCTTCCTCATGTCCTCTTGAAAATCTATCCTCTGCATACATCCAATATACCACAAGTTTTCCTAAAATTCTTGTCATTTTTTAATATTCCAATAGAATATGAGGGGATTTTAACAATTGTCCCCCACTTCCTTTATGCCATTATCCAATCCTTTCATTTTTTCTTGATCCTTCAGTTCTTTGACGATATATATTTACCTAACATGAATCATCCGTCCTTTATAACATGTTATAACTTATATCCACCATGTGATTTCCCCCTGCTCATTATGAAATGCCCAACTTCCACACTTCACAAATTGAAGTCCATGATGTGAATCAGGAGAACATATGCTTAAAAGATAGATCTTTCTTTCAGGATCAAGCCTAAAATCATTAAAAGAAGTATGCAGTTCCCCCAAAGATAATGTTGCCTGCTTTACTCTTGTTCTGTCTGTTCTAAGCTCATTGCCTTCTATAAATATGTTTAAGACAAGTATAAACTGAAAGATAAACATTGGGCGTTCAATCAATAAATTAATATTTATTAAGCACCTACTATGTACCAGACAATGTGGTGTTAGGGGTTTAAATGGAGGCAAAATTAAGTCACTGATCTTAAGGAACACCAAAAGTAATGGGGAAGACAATATGCAAACAAATATACAGTACAAGTTATATTAAGCATCTGGAGGAAACAATTAACATAAGAACACTAAAATTAAGGGGCTGGGAAGGGGTTGTTCATCCAATTGCATGAAGCTTTCTGGACAATGGGCGTTATTCTCCACTTGTAATTTTATATAAAAGTAATTTGGCAAAATCATTTTTGTTCATTATCAATCTAAGTCTCTTCAATGTTTTGGGACTTGATATAATCATTAAAATGTCTTCTATAATTCCATGAATTGGGAGAATTTCACAATAGATAAGTAACTACTCTACGATTTGGAATTTGAATTGGACATCTGTGATGGCAGTAAAGAAAATTTTTATTACTAATGAGAGGCTTCTTAAAATTTTCTCTGTTGTGAGAACTTGCAAAAATTTTGTGTAGCGAAATTTGCTTGGGAGATATCTTGTAGGCAAAGAGTCTATAGGGTAGCATTTTTTGTTCTAGTGTATCTGGTGATTTTTCTTAAAAAAATAATAGGTAAAGTGACATCCTACTTTTCTTATTTGAATATATTGCTACTGGAAAGTATGTGACTTCTTGTAGAATAACATTTGTGAAAGTCTATGTGTTCTCTCCTCATACTTTCATTAGCAAAACTTTCTTTATATACTCAGAATATTCTCATAATATGTTGGAATGTTAGCTTATGGGTTCGTAGTTATTGATATTCTCTAGTAACATATTTTGGTAGTAATATTAACCATGAGTTTTTCCCATGTACTTCATATCATTTCCTCTATTTTACTCTTTAAGAGTTAAAATCTTGTCACTCTATAATTGTTATGATATCCATCATGGATCTGCTCTGTTTATATGATCCTGTCAATTTACTTTTATCATCACACACACGCAAACATGCAAACATACATTATATATGCATTTACATAAATACATGTGTTTATTTATATATAATGAAACATGTGATATGATTATATTATATGAATATTACATATAACATATATGTAGAAGTACATATTTTAATGCATATAGAAGAAAGATTAATTTCTACTTCTTCATGAAGCAAACTGGATGGTATATTGTTAGAGTTTAACTAGGGTGTTTCCATAATTTTTGATGTTGAAAAAAAATTGTCTTAATTTTAATAGATATTTCTCATCTGTTTTCTATCCTTCTACTTTTATCCTTAAATTCCCTGAGTATGCCTTTGATTAGCTTAACCACTTAACCAGCAGATCAAGAGTATTTACAGGTAGAAATTTTTTAGACTTTTTTTTTGCTCAGTATGAAAATTGATTTACATTCCCTAAGAGTTCTTTGTAAATGTTTATCATTAGGTACTATATCTGTTTCTACATCCACTTCCAGTTTTGAGGGAAATAACCTGTCACACAAGTCCAATTAGAGTTCTTTTAGCTGTCAGGAATTTTTTCCTTCATTTTTAATTTTGTTTTCCAAATTTGTGCTAATTTTGATTTTTGCTCTAATCAATTGGTGATCTTACTGTACACAGACAGCTGATTTAGGAATGACTGTCAGATCAAGAACAAATTATTTCCCATTTATTAAAATATTATCTTTTTTATTATGCTATTTGGTGCTATCAGAAGATATAGATTTGAAACATATTTTGTGAGTAGCAACTTATATAATTTATAAAAATCATTTCTCTTCTCTGATCTCTTCATCTATAAAATGGACACATTGAATTAGATATCTCCTAGTTGATTTGTTGCTCTAGACGCTATCTTTGCCACTGTTCCACATCATTCATTAAACTGATTTCATAAATGCCACAAGTCAGCATTATATATAAGTATTACTTCCACTTACTTGAGTTTGTATATTAAACATTTCCAATTTTTAACTGCATCCCAAAATGACCTGAAATTAACTATTCCAACTTAGAGAGTTGCATCAAATTGTACAGTGTGTAGAATTCATGCTGACAATGTGGATTCCAGTCTTAGTTTCATTGCTAGTTCTTTCTGAGTTTTCTTTACAGAAGAAAATCATGACTTCTGAGTTTCTTCTCAACATCATTTTTCTGGAAATAGTTTGTTAGAAATAGAAAATCTACCTTCCATTCCCCTGCTAAGGATTTAATTTACCCCTTATCAAAATATAAAAGCAATAAGCTAATTTAAGAAGGTCTTTGTCTTGCATTTATCGAGGAAGTTATACCTTTGAGAAAATTAGTCAAGGTCAGATAAACTGAGCTGCATACATAAAAATAAATCATATATACTGATTGACCTGTAAAATATTCTTTGTATTGGATTACATATGTATGGGATTACAATCTTATTAAGGAAATTCCTAATCAAATGAAATGATTGTTCCTAAGAATGGTTAAAGTATTCATATCACCTTAGCTCTGTAATAAAACTTAGTATCAAATGGAACTTTTAGATAACCATATAAGGTATGGTTGTGTTCACTTGCCCTTTGATGGAGTTATTTTATCTGCTATCTAGTTATCTTGGCTCATATCTTATTAGAGATCAATGTATTATTACACATACTCAGTAGAAATTTGCTTTAAAGTTTTTGGGGTTTTTGGGGGGTTTTTTTTGTTCTAAAATCGAAATTGTCCATTGTTTGGACATTGTTTTCTGGTGAAAGAGGATGAGATCCATTTTGAACTTACAGATAGTTTATGGTGCTTTTAGGACAAGCAATCGGAGGTATTTTTATTTGAGGTGATGTGGGATTGGAACTCCAGAGAGAGACAATATATACAGACCTAAAAATCAGCTCGATAAGCATAATTCCACCTATGGATACTAATGGGATAAATTACAAAAATGGTAGATAGATAGATCTAAAGATAGAGTAAGGTCCTATAAAAATCATGGTATATGAACACATATGTGAAAAAGCAAAAGAAACTAGGGAATTTTTAGGGAGATAGAGAGAGAGAGAGAGATAGAAGGGTAGGAGAAATTTTTGACAGAAAAACTCAGGATAAAGAAAGGTCTTTTGGGGGTTAGAGGAGGGACAGTTTAAGAGTTTCAAATGGCATAGAAGTCAAGAATTATGAGCCCTGAAAAAAGGTGACTGGAATTAGCATTTAAGAAGTGGTTGTTATTGTTAGATAAAGTGAAAAAGAGGAGTGGTATATTTGATAGACTGAAGAGATGGTAAAGTCAAGTGAAGAAGCCCTGACCATATTTGTACACAGAAGGGAAGGAGTTAGTAGATAAAGACTGAAGATTGAAAAGTGTGATGGGATGATGAAAGGGTCAAGTGCCTAGAGGAGATGAGAGAGAAGAAGAATATATTTCTTTGGTAGACAAAAGAACCAAATAAAAAAAGGATATTGGACATGTACTTTTTAAAATAAAACACATTATTCCTTTGCATCACACTCTTTACTACTCATTTTTTTTCACAAAAAGAATTTTTAAATGATATTCATAAAGTTTGCTTTTATACTCCAATGGGACTACCAGCTCATTCACATCAGTTCTCCCTCCGTCAGTCAAAAAACATGCACCAAACCACTTTTTATGCATAAGTAAGATAATTTCCCTAATACTAAAACACTAATCATATTTTTTAAAAATATATATAAAATTATATAGGATGTAGGAAATATAAAGATTTATTTTACTATAACACTGTGTACAGTGGAACTCTAAAAGGAAGCACCCTAATCACTGTTCCTCTCCAACTCATAGCATTGGATAAATGGTTGGCCAAAAGAGGACCCTTCTTTAATCAGATATAGCATAGTAAAGACTCACAAAATCTTGCCAATTTTACTTTTTCCTATTTCTCCAATCCCAGAGGATCTTCCCAATGCTTATGAGAAAAGCTATATTCATGCTTTATTGAGTTATAACTCTGAAAGTATTTTATTGGAGAAACAATATAATAAGTGATGATTGGGTAAAATTGAAAGGGTATTATAATTAGGATACATCAGGTACATTATGGGTTAAAAGGAATTTTATAGATGAACTGACATTCTAAGAACCATTCCTATAATTATATCTATGAGGAAATATAATTCACTTCAAACAACTAGCTTCCAAATTATGAATCACAACTGAAAAATACTCATACTCAGGAAATATTTCATGCATTAGGGGAAAAGGTGGTTTCTTAAGTGGTATGTTTTCAGGAGTTCCAGGAAGGCCTTGCTGGGCCCAAATATACCTCCCTCTAAACAGTCACTGACACCTAAATTTTGACATTTCATCCCTTTACCTCCTGTATACAGAAAAATTTATTGTTCTTAGAGCTAGAAGAAATAACACAAATATGTATTTGGAACATCTTCCAAGCTCTTGCTGCTTTGTACTACTCTGAGCCTTCTTTTATCTCATGTGTAAATTTGAGTCAGAAATGCTGACTCAAATATGTGATTTTAAGATAAAAACTAAGATAGAAACATTGAATTTTGGGACACTAGACTTTATGAGTGTATGAGAGAATACATCTGATTTCTGTCATAACCATGGACCAGTATCATTTGGTTTTACCTGGACTGGAATACACTCCCCACATACTTCCAAACTGAATATAAAGAACTACACTAAGACTGGTCTGACTACTCTTTCATAATGAAATGATTGTGGAGCTTGAGATTAATTCTCAAAAGTTCTTCAACCATCATTTTTAGGAATCAAAACCAACTTGGCCTAACTTGGCCTGCAACAAAGATCTCTCCACTATCCCATCTTATTCATGACTTTGGCACTGACTACTCTTCTATTGATTCATTTAAAGGAAAAGGATGCAGACTGCATCTAATATTTTGTTGATATTGGGAAGTCCTAGTTGAGAAAATACCCTCTTCCAATGCAGGTTGGAATTTTATTTTCTGAAAACGCATAACTTAGATAGTTGCCTAAAGCACTGAGAAATTAAACATCTTACCCAGGGTCACATAGAAAGTATGAAAGCAGAGTTTGAATCTGAGTGCTTTTGTCATCAGGTCCAGCTCTCTGTCTGCTTCACCACAATGACAGGCTTGCAATTAAATATGTTTACATTATATGGAACTGGCATACATCTCCTTGAGCAAAGTCTTTGCAGTATTTCCAAGGAACCTTTATTTTTACTGAAAATTTGTAACAGATTTGTAACAGGGTACTCATCATTGAAATTCCTGACTCAAGTTTTAAGAAAGGATAGTTTTCACATGAACTAAGACATGAAGAGATCTTCTAGACTTTGAAAAGGATATGTGTGACAGTTTGATTCATATTCCAACTCCATATATCTATATATGTATATGTGTGTATATATATACACACACATGCATACATGTATATGTATACACATACATGCACACACACACACACACACACACACACACACACATATATATATATATATATACAGAGAGAGAGAGAGAGAGAGAGGAGAGACAGAGGAAAAGACAAAAACAATGCTTTCACCAGGGGCTCATATTTCCATGTGTGAAAAAGGTCACAAATGCTCATCATGCTATCTTGCTGAAAATGGAGTAGGGGAGGGCAATTGGGTGAGAAAATTATTCTAACACTACTGCTGGCAGTTGGATTAGGTGAATGGAGTTCAACACTATATGAAAGGCTGTAATATAATAACTACCAGAATATAAATAATCTTGACCAAAGCTGTGTCCAATGTTTAAACCTTTGTCAATTAACCTATCATGTTAGCTTCAAGTTAGGAAAGATAACGTGACAAATTTCTATCCTTGAGTTACATAATTATTTTCATAATAATGGATCATTTTTCATGATTGTGCCATCTGTTCTTCCATCCCAAATAGCTTTCTACATCCTATGTAGTACTTTCTTAAGAAGATAGCCAAATTACATGGACTCCAGGCATAGAGACTTAACTATGGACATGAAGGGAACCACAACAAATGGTTACTTGCTAAAAATTCCTCCAGAAAATATTAGAAATTTCGTTGCTTATCACAAGAGTGTAGCACCAACAGACTGGCAGACACATAGAATGGATTTCCCTAGAGATAAAGCAGTTCCTATACTGTTTTTATTGTACACTAATTACTTCTAGTATCCACAGAAGACTAACCCATTCTCCTGAGATGAAGCTTTAAGGAAGAGAAGGATTTAGCAAAGGGGAGAGGAGGTGAAATGTGTTCCAGTTATGGGGAAGAGTTTTACATGAATGAGAGTGGATTATAAGTCAAGTTCAGGAAATATTTAATAATCCAGTTTACCTGGAACAAAGTTTGTGATAGAAAATACCATGAATTAATACTGGGAATGTAGAAAGGAGACAAATTTTACAGAGTCTTAACTACCAGGCTAAGGAGATTTTATTTTATGGGATCATAGATATGGATCTGGAAAGTTCCTTAGACTCCAACTAGTCCAATGCATCCAGTTTACAGATGGGGACATTGAAACTTGCAAAAATAAAATTGATTTCTGTTAAAATTGTCTATCTAAAATTAAAAGGAAACTGAGTACAAAGTTTATGATCCATCTATGATTTAATTTGGAAAGTTAGTACTGAATGAACTCCTTAGAGTTCAGAGCCAAGGAGTAATTTTTTATAAGGAGTAGTTTTTAATAACAAGAAAGAGGAATTGGAAAAGTGGCAGAAACTTAGTTATGTATATATTTATAATATATATTATATATGTATAATATATGTCATATATTATATGTATAATATATATAATGTATATATTATATGTATAATACATATAATATATTATATGCACACACACACAAATACACACACACATATGTATATAATTTGATTATGCAAAGCAAGTCACCTGACAAGTTAGCTTTTCCCAGAGTTTCTAAACCTTATGCCGGAAGTTCTTTCTTCCAGGTGGTCCTTTTGTAACCAGAAAGTATAATGGGAAAGAGGAACTTGTCATCAGTGGTTAGCAGTCAGCCCCACCTTCCGTCGCAGTGTCCATTACACAACTTAGTCTCTAGATAAAGAAAAAAATGGGGGAGGGGTGTTAAGACTGGAAAAATGACTGGGAAGAAAGACTGGAAAAAAAATAACAACCTCTGCCTACATTTTCTCCAGCTGCTACAAAAGGGCCTTTAGTCTCTGGTCAATCCCACTCTCTCCGAGAAAGAAGAACTTAGCCTTTGATCAAACCCCTTTTCTTCCAAAAAGGGGAATTTAGCCTTTTGAAAAACCTTATAATCTTATGATCATTTTACTCTTCTAATTTAGCTGATACTATGTGATAAAGTCTTTTCAGTCTATCTATTCACTAAATTCATCAGTAACTCAGATTTAGGAGACTACGTTAGTCTGTCTTAGCTGTTAGGACTCGCCTTTTTTCCTAAAGAAGGCAGCTTAATCCTATAATCAAACTAAGAATAAATTGAAGCAATAAAGTGGGTGATTTCTTTTTAATTTCTCCAAGATGATCCAAGCCACAGAGTCACACAACCATAATTTGTGACTCAAAGTTCAACATTCTTGCTACTGTACCAATTTTAATATGTAAGAAATGGAGGAATCACTAAAGACTTTTGAGCAAGGAAAGCATAGTCAGACCTGAGTCTTAGGAACATTATTTTGGAATCTATGTGAAAGAATATGGATTTGAAGTGAAGAGAAGAAAGAAATCTGGGAGACCACTTAAAGGGCTAGTGAGTTAACCCAGGAGAGAGGTAATAAAAGACAGATTAATGTAGTACTATATGAATGGAGGTACTATTAAGTAAAAGGGACATTATTGAATGTTTGGTAATTGATGTGTGTGTGTGTGGGGGGGGGGGTGTGTGTGAGAGAGAGAGAGAGAGAGAGAGAGAGAGACAGACAGACAGACAGACAGACAGAGAGTTTACAAAATTATAAATCTCATTGACTGGGAGAACTGGGAGAAAAATGATACATTCAACTATTGAAGGGCAATTTAGAAAAGTGAGAGGGTGGGAGTGCAAAGTTGAGAAAGCAATGAGTTCTGTCTTATATGTGGCAAGTTTAAGGTGTATATGGATTAATTAGGACCAAATATCTAGCCAAAAGGTGAAGATATATGATTAGGTTTCAGGAGACAGGTTAAAGATAAAAGTGTAGATTTGATACTTAGAAATACTGTTTTCCAATAAAAGTGCCACATTCTTTACAACTCAGTCATATAGAGGCCAATCTTCCTCTTACCAAATTTGCAGGACCCAATTCAAGGGTAGAATATTAATCCTTCTTATTGTTGCTTCTAGATTTTCAGTCACAATCACTCAACACTCTCTCCTCTTTGGGGCTGAATATAATAAAATTACATCCTTCTCAGTATGTTAGTTCTTAATTCTATCATCTACTATATGCCAGGTAATGATCTCAATTTTCTTACTTCAATATTTGGCCCACAAGTTTCCTCTGTACCCCATCACATGCCATCATTCTTGTGGAGGTCAAGATCCAACTTGACAAATCCTCTAAAAATTAGACCTTTCCATTTCTCAGCTCCACCACTTCTTAAGACATCCTCCTTCATCTCAATTCGTCAAACCTACACAGCTGCACATTACATTTTATCACCTCTAAGAATTACATCATTTCTAGAATTTGCAGTTTGTATTCCTACATTCAGAGTCTCCTGTCCTTCCACCTCTCTCACTCTCACTCAAACTAAACCTACTTAGTCATTATTGTCATCATCTCTTGTCCCTTGATTACTCATTTCTAATCTTCTTATCCATCTCTCCCATTTTGGCATCATTTGCCTACAATCACACACTACCCCATAATTCACAACTCTAATATTTTACTTTTATCCCAAACCCCTTTCCTATCCCATCCCTTTACCATCTGCTACTCCTGGACTGTGAACTCCCATCTCTTGTTAACTATACCAGAATAGTCCTCTTCTCCAATTCCAGGGCTGTGAAGCATCATTGGAGAAAAAATATGAAATCAAAATGAATTCATCAAGCACAAACTCATATTTTTATGTCTTAATCTGAACTCAATACTGCTTGAGAAATGTGTGCATACAATCTACAATTATTGATTTACTACCTCATTCCCAAAAGAATCTATTCTAACCTTTTTCTTCTCTCAATTCAATGCCCAATCCAGTACTCTCATTGCTGTCTAAAGTTTGCCCTGATGATCATTCATCCAGTTTCCCCATCTTTATAATATTTATTCACAGCATGTGGTATTATTCCTGATGGTTACAATGCCTTCCTTTTTCTTCCTTTCTGTTGAATTCTGATGTACCTTATGAAGTATAGCCAATATTCTCCTTCATCCAAGAAACTTCCTCAATGTCCACTATTTTTAATGACCTTCCCCTTTTGGTCTTCACAATGCATTTTGGTTGTCAATTTCCTAATCTAATTCTCATGTAACATTACGTCTTATATAACTTCATTTTTTTTCTCCCGTTAAATCATAAGCTCCATGAGGTCAAGGACCATACCTTATCTAAATTAAATATTATAACCATCAACTTTGAAAAGAGAAACATTGCCAGGCCTAGAGGCCTGAGGGCTACCCGAGTCTTCTTACCTCACTTCCCGAGGTCTTCGGTTGGCCAAACCGGATGCTCATATGAGAGAAAGGACGTTCCAGAGTCGAACAAGGGTTGAGCTTTATTTCAGGGTCTAGTTACAAGTGCAGGGGAATTCTTCCTTAGGAGGGAGCGAAGAATCTCCCAAGGAGGCAAAGATCTTACTATAAGAGATTGGAAGTAGAAGTATAAGCGGGGAGAGAGGGGGAGGGGAGAGAGGAGAGAGGAAAAGCGGAGCCTTGTTGTCCTGTCCGCTCCGCGCCCCTCTGCCCAAGAGAGCTTTCAGGCTTTCCTGATCCTACTTAAACTCTTCAGCAGCATAGTTTGCATCTGAATACCGTGCTGTTAGATAACAATAGTGTGCCCAGATCCGGGACAATCTCGAGGGTGGGGAGAGCTCTCTCCCATCACATTTCTCACGGGAAGAGGCGGAAATACACGAGATAGCTCGGTTCACCTCGATTCCCAGTCGTTTCCTGGCGGGTCTCGTGAGAACTCTAAGATTTAGAAGTTCCCACCTTTACCCGCCCAAGACTGTCCACATGGAATTGAGCTTCCAACCCTAGCAAAACATGATAAAATGCTCATCACAATGTGCAATCATTTAAAAAATGTTCTTCAACAGGATGATAATGAGAAAAAGTATTCCCAATGTCCTTAATACCAAAACAGGCATCCTGGGCCATCGCCAGTGGTATTGTCCTTTTTCTTACCACTGGACTTCAATAACTCAAAAGGAGAGAATGGGACTGATGATTTCACACAGTTTTACTCCACTCATATACAATTCACAGCGAAATTCAAGGCATAACCCTCAAGAGGAAATTACTCACATACTGAAGTATTCAAGGTATAAATAAAATTTGCAGGAGAGAAGTTTGTTATACTTTATTGAGTGTATTTTTACAAACTTCTAAGAGATGTCAATAAAAACAAACATGATTTTTGTCTGTCTTGTCTGATTTTAAGCTTCATCTTAACTGATGGGCAGTGAGGAGAAGAACTAGACAACTTCTCAAGGTCTTTTCCTTTCTCAAGTTATTATGACTCTATGAGGTAATCAAATAGTAAACAACACATGGAGGATGATTAAAACCCTCACACTTACCCTGTACTGAGAACTGTGATTTAGCACAATTTTCATCAGTACTGACAAATATGGCTTTAGTAATAAGATAATTATTACTATTTCTCAGGCCAATGAACTAGGAAATAGTAAGTTTTAAGTAAAGATAAAAATAAAGGCTTACAGAAACAATTACTTACCTTGGTTTACTTGCCTGATAAAATCTATGTTACAGCTTCAGTTGCTGCAGGGAATGTAAACACCATTTTAATTAGAAAATAAATGTAAGCTGAATGCAATGGAAATTGTTTACGAGGCTAAAATACCTATAGCTGATTGGACATCATTTATTCTGGATTTGCATCAGATGTGACTGTTTCATTCAAGAAAATGTTGAAATACCAAACATTTAGCAAAACAAGATCCTTTAGGTAGTCTCTGTGCTGGTTTTGTTTGACATTGCTAAGACCACTAATTATGTTTAATTATAAATTTAATTAAAGGAAGGTTTCTAATGCTAATGTCATAGAGATTGTTAGGTTCAAGCTTATTCAAATCTTCAATAATGATTACAACAAAGAAACACTCATTTGCTATTAACACAAAATCTGTTGCTAAACTCTTGAGTTTCCTTTTCATACATTTATTAATTTAACAGATGGGTGGCATTTTGGATATTATAATTCAAGAACCATAGATATCACAGTCAGATATCATAGAAAATTGGGCTTATTAATCAAAGTACAAATATACTCACATATATGGGCTATGCATGTTTGTATGTAATTATATACACATACATACATATCTATATGCATATATATGCACATATGTAAATGTCTGTATACACATGTATGCTTTCATTCTCATACCAAAGTATCCTGAAGAAAAGATTATTACAAAAAACAATTTCCACAAAGCTGACAACTTTATTATTTGGAACTTGGAAAATATAAAAACAGGAAATTGTATTCAATACCATCAGAAAATAGGTGCAATTCAATACAATCAGAAAATCAGAGCAACACACATATAAGGTGAGAAATGCCAGGAAATTCAACCTTGGAAATGTTTTACATATGGGTGTTGTCCCATAAACTTACCTTTCAGAAATCAATTTTTGATTATACACACACAGACATATGTAGATGTATACAAGTGCTTTATATATGCATATATATGTAATGTATATATTATATAAGTATAGATATATTTGCATATAATATTGTGTTATATGCATGTATGAATATGATTTTTAGAAATCCCAAAACAAACAAAAAGAAAATAAATTTCCAGTAGAAAAGCATTTGCAACAAGTAATTTGATTTAAGGTAGAATATTTAGAATATTTTTAACAAGCCTATAGGGCAGCTAGGTGGTGCAGTGGATAAAGCATTCAAGAGGACCTGAGTTCAAATCTCACTTCAGAAACTTGGCACTCACTAGCTGTGTGACCTTGGGCAAGTCACAACCCCAATTGTCTCATGCTGGGCCATCCCCAGTCATCCTGAGGAATATCTGGTCACTGGATTCAGATGGCTCTGGAGGAGAAGTGAGGGTGGTGACCTGCACAGTCCTCCCTCACTCGAAACAAAGTCAAGTGCAAGTCATGTCATTATTTCCCTGATGGCATAGTCTTCTTTGACAACAAAGGACAAACACACAACAAGCCTATGCCCTACTCTAGTAACCTGTTCCCCTGTTCCCTTTTTGATTAGAAGAGAACCTCTTTCAAAGCTTTATATCAACAATTAGATTTTTCATTCCCTCTATCCAATTGTATCTACTTTAAATCATAAATAACCTAAATTTCCTCATCAGTTACATTACCTCCTAACTTCTAGTCATGAAAAAAATAAGTTATAGGTCTTCACTGACTTTGGATGTTGCAAAAACTGCTCAGAAAGTGATTATCCATACTAGGATTATAATGAAAGGACAACATTTAGGTATTATGGTCAAAGATCTACTTTTAATGTCTGCTTCAAAGAAGAATATTGACCAATTCTTGGGTTAAAATTCTATCTATAGTTCTTCTGTGAAAAATAATCAGTCATTGGTTTAAATAATGCTACATGCCTTAATTGTAATGTATCAATTTGGAAGATATCTCTGGAACTCTGATTCCTGCTTACAATATATAAAGTATAAACCTGCTTATGGAAATTCAAATACAACAATTTCCCTAAACATAGCATGCACACTAAACAGAGCTCAGATCAAACCCCCAAGTGCTTAAAGTTGATGCTAAAAATATAATCCAGGTATTGATTACACAAACACACACACACACACACATACACCAATTTTAAGTATGGGCACAAGGTTCACATATGTAAAGAGAGCACTTTTGGATTTGAAGAAAGGTCTTTATTAGCTCTTGTAAAGCTTGCTCTAGAGATTAATTAACCTGCTCCTTACATCCCCATCCAGCATATTAACAATATATGCAAAATGATACTTTGCTACCTCAAAATGAATTTGTCATTCTGAAATCTACCCTTGATTAATAACGGTAAGAAAACTCTGAGCTCTATAAGAAGTTTGTTTCAATTTTTCTTTATTTTTGTTGTCATCTATAATCATTAAGCAGTTATTCACCCTGGCATAGGTACAACACAGAAGAGCTTAACATTCCTTTTGGAGTGTTGCAAGATGGCAGAGTAAAGGCAGAGACTCACCTGTTCCCTCCCCCTAACTTTAACATCTTTAAAATACGTTTAAAAATGACTCTCAACAAATTCTGGAGTGGGAGAATTGGTAAAAAGATGGAGTGAAAAAAATTCCCAGCCCAAGACAACTTAGAAAGCCAGCAGGAAAGATCTGTTGCACTAAGAGGAGAGAAATGTGTAGTCCAACACAGGTCTTGCCAGTATAACCCTGAGCAAGCCTCAAGGTTACTGAATTACTGGGAGCAGTGGTGGTTTCCAGACCCCTCAGTCCACAGACACCAAAGACAACTTAGAAGTACAGCAGGATGTTGCACTTGGGTGAGAGTGCAACTCAGTTCAGTACTAGGTGTGCCAGCATAGCCATGGTGACAGTAAAGTAGGAGCAGTCCTTGGAAGTGACTGTATCATCACTGGAAGTGGCTCATTTTGAAGGTCTTAGCCCTCAGGTTAGGGAAGGGGTCACAAATCTTTCAGAAAATTACAGGTGCGTTTTTGCTAGCACCAAGACAGGACTCTGTTGCTTTGCCTATAGATGGATCCGTATCATAGTCCTGTGTGGCACTCCCAAGATGAGGAGGAGCACTAGCAAAGCAGAGTTTGGACACAGAGTGAAGGGGACATCCTCCTCACAGTTCCAGGGCAGAAAAGAGTGCTTGTGGTCATTAACAGACCAAAAAGCAGGTCGGGAGAGTAGTAATCAGCTCTTCTTAGATTGTGTCACCCTGAAAGTATTGAAAACTTACTAATCCCTAGAAGTGTCTCTGAAAACAGCTACATAAAATCCCCGTAGTTTGAGACAGTGCACCCTCCACCCAGGAAGCAGGACCCTCCTTTAACCAAGAGTTAAAAACCAAGGAAAATGAGCAAAGAAAGAGAAAGAAAGAAAAAGAATCTATGTTGATAAGGAAGATCAAAACACACACTCAAAAGAAGGCAACAAAATCAAAGCTCCTACATCCAAAGCCTCCAATAAAAATATGAATTGGAAAAGCTGAAAAAGTATAAGGAAGAGAGGTCAAAGAAAAATTGGAAGAGAAATGGGAGTGATGCAAGAAAAATCATGAACAATAGTTCAACAGCTTAGTAAAGGATACACAAAAATACTTAAGAAAATAACACCGTAAATAAAAAAAAAAAAAAAAAAAGATTAGGACAAATGGTCAAAGAGATCCAAAATGCCAATGAGAAGAAGAATGTCTTAAAAACAGAATTGGCCAAATGGAAAAGGACATACACAAGCTCACTGAATAAAGTAATAATTCCTTAAAAATTAGAATGAAACAAACGAAAATTAATGAATGAATGACAATCAAGAAAAAAGTAACACAAAACAAAACAAAAAGAATTTTAAAAACAGCAGACAATATGAAAGACTTTATTGAGGAAAAGAAAAGTTGACCTGAAAAGTAGATCCAGCAGAAATAATTTTATTCCTGGGGTTCAGGAAAGACATCCTGCAGATCTTTTTATTGTTCAGTTGTTTCCATTGTGTCTAACTTTTCTGGACCCCATTTGGGATCTTGAAAAAGATACTGGAATGATCTGCCATTTTCTTATCCAGATCATTTTACAGATGAGGAAACTGAAGCAAAAGAATTAAGTTCAGGATCACATAGCTAGTAAGTATCTGAGGCTAGATTTGAACTCATGAAGATGAGTCTTCCTGACATAAGACCAGGTATTGTGTCCATTGTACCATATAGCTGCCCAGAAGGTAGTATTTGAGTTTAATCTTTTGTTGTTTGTTTGTTTGTCTTCTGATGTTAACTTTATTTTTTTTTTATTTTTTTATCTTTATCACATTTTTTTTATCTTTCATTTTTAACACAGTTCATATCCCATAAAACAACTCCAACTTTTGGTCAGGTGATACTTCTTTTAAAGCATTTACATTATAGATCACAAACAATTTTTTTTTTAATATTAGCCTAGACACAAATAATAATTATGTATGATAACTTCACAAGCCCTTCACCTAATTGTCTCCACACTATTACTAAGAATTAAAGGACCCTAACTTATTGTTGTTGGTCTAAAGTCCTAAGCCTAATAGCTTAATTTTAGACTTAACCTCATATGTTCACCTACCAACAATCTATAATTTCATAGATCTGATTAAGTTTATAAGTCTTTGCTCCATAGGAAATTGCCAGTAAGAGTAGGGAAACAATATCTCCCCAACTTCATGTCAGTTCCAGGCAGGAGTAGATTGTCAACTTGCATTCAGTCAAGCTTAAAGTCGGTCAGGTGTCAGTGGGGAAATTGAGTCAGGAGAATCCTACCTCAGCACAGGCTGAACAGCCATTCTCCCACCCTTCCCATGACATCACCTTTTGAAGTTCTTACCAGCATCTCACAGGCTTACTGGCATCATGAATGGGAGGCTCAGACCACCTTTCTTGCTATCCATACTTGGAGTTAGACTCAGGAGAACAATCAGTTAATAGTCCCATAGCATCTTAAAATAGCAAGTTCCAATAACCAGGTTTTAGATATGACTATAATGTCACATTGGCTAAGGAACATCTTTTGAGGCAAGTCTTAAGTGGCTTACATGCCTTTCTATACCTGTTCTAGTTCCTGATTAAATAAGAGTCATAAAATCAAATTTACCATTAAAACCTTAATTTTTCCATCAATGCCAAATTTTGCCTGAGGTTACCTGTCTCTAGGAAATTTAGACTAAAATTCTTTTCCCCAAACTAAAGATGTCTCTGATTTAGTCTCAGTAATTGATTCAGTCAATTGTTCTAATACTAATTGCTTTTACCTACTTTGTAACATATCCAATTTTTCTCCCCATCTCTCCCCTCCCCTACCTCCTAATACTTTGCATTCTGATTACCCCTTCCCCTAATGTACTCTCCCTTATATCACATCCCACCCTTCCCTTATCCCCATCTTCTCTCTTCTCTTGTAGGACAAGATAAATTTCTATACCCCATTACGTCTTATTTCCCAGATATATGCAATAATAATTCTCAACATTTGTTTCCAATGCTTTGAATTCCAACTTCTCTCCTTCCCTCCCTCCCTACCCACTGTGAAGGCAAGCAATTCAATAGAGGCTAAATATATGTTGTTTTGTTGTGTAATACTAACTATATTACCCTCTATCCTACTCTATCCTCCCTTATTTTTAAATTCCCTTATTTGACCTTTTCCTTTCCCAAAAGTGTATATTTCTAGTTACTCCCTTCTCCAATTTTCCATTCCTTCTATCATTCCCTTTGTTCCACTTTCAGCCTACTCCCCTACTTTCCTCAGTGTAAGATAGATTTTCATACCAAATTTAGTGAGCATGTTATATCCTCCTCAAGCCACATATAGAGAGAGAGTAGCTTCACTTTTCCCCCTCTCCCCTTCTCCCTTTTCTCCTCCATTGAACAAGATTTTTATTATCTCTTATGTGAGTTATAGCCTGCCCCATTCCATTTCTCCCTTTCTCCTCCCAGTATTTTTCTTCCTCATCCCTTCATTTTTATTTCATTTTATTTTACTTTTTGTAGATATCATCTCTTCTGATTCAATACAGCCTGCACTCTCTGTCTATGTGTGTGTGTGTGTGTGTGTGTGTGTGTGTGTATGTACAATCCCTCTACCTATCCAAATACTGAGAAAAGTCTCAAGAGTTACAGATATTTTCTTTCCATGTAGGTATGTAAACAGCTCAGCTTTAAAAATTCTTTTATGATTTATCTTTCCTGTTTAACATTTCACGATTCTCTTGAATCCTGTGTTTGAAAGTCAAATTTTCTCTTCAGTTCTGGTCTGTTCATCATGAATGCTTGAAAGTCCTCTATATCATTGAATGAGCATTTATTCCCTTGAAGTAGTAGACTCAGTTTTGCTGGGTAGGTGATTCTTGGTTTCAATCCCAGTTCCTTTGAACCCAGTTCTGGAATATCCTGTTCCAAGCCCTTCCGTCACTTAAAGTGGAAGCTCCCAGATCTTGTGTTATCCTAATTGTATTTCCATAATACTAGATTTTTTTCTTTCTAGCTGCTTGCAGTATTTTCTCCTTGACCTAGGAACTCTGAAATTTGTCCACAATATTCCTAGGAGTTTCTCTTTTTGGGTCTCTTTCAGGAGGTGATTGGTGGATTCTTTCAATATTTATTTTGCCCTCTGGTTCTAGAATATCAGGACAGTTTTCTTTGATGATTTTATGGAAGATGATGTCTAGGCTCTTTTTTTGATCATGGCTTTCAGGTAGACCCACAATTTTTAAATTGTCTCTTCTGGATCTATTTTCAAGGTCAATTGTTTTTCCAATGAGATGTTTCACATTATCTTCTATTTTTTCAAACTTGGTTTTGTTTTTTAACTGCTTGGTTTATCTCATAGTCATTCATTTCCCTGAAGTCAATCCTCTCTTTCAACAAACTATTTTGTTCAGTGAGCTTTTGGACCTTTTCCTCCATTTAGCTACTTCTGCTTTTTAAAGCCTCCTTCTCTTCACTGACTTTTTGGACCTCTTTTTCCAATTGAGTTAGCCTCCTTTTACAGGTCTTATTTTCCTCAGCATTTTTTTGGTTCTCCTTTAGCAAGCTGGTAACTTACTTTTCAAGTTCTTCTATTGCCTGAATCCATTTTAAGTTCCTTTTGGAGGCCCTGGAGGCAGAGACCTTGACTTCCTGTAACAATATGCCTTTTTCTTCCTCATCCAAAAGGATGGGAGGAGACACCTTTTCACCAAGAAAGTAACTTTCTATGGTCTTATTTTTTTTCTATTTTGGGGGCATTTTCCCAGCCAGTTACTTGATTTCTGAATCTTTTGTCAAGAGGATGTTCTTATTGTCCCTCCTCTCGCCAGTGCCATGTTCAAGGCTGAGATTTGGCTCAGCTGCTTGATTTTCTGGGACTTTGGGTGGGAGTGGGGCTGTCACTCAGGGCTTAGGTTTAGTTAAGCTGCTCCCTACTGCCAGAGACTTTAAGCTGAGCTACTTGGACAATGGTCCTAGGTTGCTTTCCAGCCACCATAGCTACCTATAGTCTGCTGCCACAGCCTCTGTCGTAACCTGGGGCTATTGCTAGAGGAAACCTGTTCCCTCTCACTCAACTTGGAAAGCCCTCCCACACTGACCTTTTGAGCTTTCTTTGTTGCTTGTGAGTTGAGTTATCTGAGACCCTCACTACCAGAAACTCTGCCCCAGAGGTCTGTTCCTCCCAGTATCATGTGGCCTGGTTTGGGCTCCACTCTGTTCAGTGTCCCGTGAGATAGGCTTTTCCTGTTGACCTTCCAGGTTGCCTTTGGCTGGAAACCTCTTTTGCTCTGTTGTTCTGTGGCTTCTTCTGCTCTAGAATTTGTTGAGAGTCATTTTTTACAAGTATTTTGTGGGCTGTGGGGGAAGCACTAAAGTATATGCATCCTTCTACTCTGCCATCTTAGCTCTGCCCCAGAAATAATTTAAAAATTATTGGACTACCTGAAAACCATGATCAAAAAAAGATTTGAGAAATCGTCTTTCAAGAAATTATCATTTAAAACTGCCTTGATATTCTAGAACCAGAGGGTAAAATAGAAATTGAAAGAATCAGCTGATCACCTTCTGAAAGAGATCTCAAAATGAAAACTCCCAGGAATATTAAAGCCAAATTCCAGATTTCCAAGGTCAAGGAAAAAATGTTGCAAACAGCTAAAAAGAGACCTTCAACAGTAATATCATCTGCTAGAATCAGGACCAATGGGTGTCTCTTACAGAGGTGGGTACATGTCTCATCTGTACCTTGTCTTTGGTATCAATATCAAACATCAGTGAATTATACTCAACTAAGTTTACTGAGGATGTGTCATGACTCTCTTCCTTAAGAGCAGAAACACACAGTTAAAGGTTTCTTCTTTATGCTATAAGAGCTCGGCTTAAAGATAACAGGATTGATGAGTATCACAGCATATGTTCATGGGTGCTGTTGGGTAGATCAAGATGCAGCCAAGCACTGTTTCCACAATGTGAAGAGTGTTTTCATTCCCACTCTGGGAAGAACACAGAGTTATTTGTGATTATCTTTTAGATTTTCAGTCAGACCAAAGCTGTTGCTGAAAAAGACCTACCTCATTCCTCATAGCTAGTCTGTCAGGAGCTGTTTCTCTCTGGCTCTGAGTTATGCCAAGTTGTTTGAAACTGTGCTTCAGGGCATCCTTGAGGCATTTTTTTTTCTGCTTCTCCTGCTATAGTTACCTTATTTCACTTTGTCATGGAATAGCTGCTTGACTTTCTATTCTTGCCCCTAAACAGCTCACTTCTAGTGTCCTTTCTTGTTTTTTTTAAATCTCATAATTACTGCATTTTCTGGTTCTTTTAAATTCTTTGATCATCCCTAATAAATCAAGATTGTTGGCAAACTATAACTATCTCCTCTCTTTGTAATTGTTATGGTTATTTTGATTTGTTATATAATGTTTTGGTCATACATGATTTAAAATCTCACATTTCAGTTAATTTTAGATAGATCATAGGTAATAAGATAAGAAAATGTTAAAGACCTCATTTTCATGATAGCAACCTCATACTTATAAGTTAGTTAATGCTAGAATAGTTTGTTTATAAAATGATTGAATTTAGGTACAAAATCACATAAAATACTCAGACAGGCAAGTAATACTGGACATTTATTATTCGTTACAATGTCACCGTGAAGATTGAGGGTCTAACCTGATCAGAGATTCCATTAGCAGGTATGATGTATGTAGTAAAGGAGAATTAGAGGAAGTTAATAAATTGCCCAGGTAACACCATTAAAAATAAGGCTATCTCAGACAAGGAAAAAAGGAAATAGACACACAGTCAGTGGTGTAATACTCCTTGTCATCAAAGAGTTTATATTCTATATCGAGTGTCAACATGTAGACATATTAGTGTGCATATGTAACATACATAATGTGTGACTATGTTAATATACATGTATATGTGTTTATATCTACATATATACACATGTGTGTATATATACATGTGTGTACTTGTGTATAATATTTATAGACAAAACCGATGCATGGTAATGAAGGGGGACTCCAAAAGCTTGAGGTGTAGAGAATGACTTCTGTAGAAGCCATTTGAACTGATTTTGGAAGGAAAATAGTCATTCTAAAAGGTAGAAGTAAGAAACAAATACATTCTAGACAGCAGGATTAACCTGTTCAAAGGTATACACACAAATGTGTGTGTGTATTTAATACCCAAAACATGATTCAAAAAAGATTTGATTTTGTATAAAGGTGTTTCAGTCTGATACTTTGAAAGATCTGTGATTTTTATTAGTGTGGAAAGTGGTTCCACAAAAGCATAATGTGACATCTTTAGAGTTTTCCTTAGCCACGTTGCAATAAACTCTCTGTGTTTAGAACAGTTTTTGAATGATTGGTAGAGAGTTCACTCCTAGCCTGGGACAACTAAATATGCCTAAAATGGATAAAAGAAGAATGTGCTGAAACAAAGATAAAGGATAAAAGGCAGAACATAAAGAAATAAAAGACTTCCTTCATTGAAAAACAGACTGCATAATCAGTAGAGATAATTAACCATGGCTAATATTTGTGGAAGGTCAAAGTTTATTTCAAGCATTGTTAGCCATTTGGACAAACTTCAAACACTTATGTTATGAAATCAACATAATTAGAAGAAAACTTAGACAACATTTGAATTATCTAAGATTACTTCATTAGGGTCCTTTTTTTCTTAATATCTATTCACCACTCAGTGAACCTCTTACTTAAAACAAGTAGTTAAAACCTTTTCCTCGTAATATATGAAGATTTATTTTATAAGTCAGTTACTTTAAATACACTACAACCTTGAAATTTGATTAATTGATATTGACTAAATTACAAAAAATATTTATCTAGTCAATATTAGTTTAAAAATGCAGTCAGGAACTAGTTCATCAATCATTGTCTAGATTTATTTCCATGGAGGAACAAATGAGAGTAGGAAAGAGGGGAGTGTTATAAAAGTCACTCAGATTCTTTTATTCCCTCAAGATTCACCAATCCATATAGAGTTCTCACGTTAGTCCTTGGTGGAGGAGTATGAAACCAAAATGTCATTGTGAAAATAGCATCAGCTCTAAAGTCACAAGATCTGGGTCCAAATTCCACCTGTAATAATTGCTGCCTGTATTTGGTTTGTCTCAGTTTCCTTATCTGTAAAATGAAAGGCTTGTATGAGATATTTCCTAAGGTCTCTTACAAAGTGTGAGAAAATTAACATGCTAAGGAGTTTAAGATAAATATGAGAGAATCAGCATCTGATTAATAAGGGAAAAACAGATTGAGGGCCATTCTCTGCTCAGCAATTGGTAGAATGATGAGGAAATGAGATCTTCATTTTCTGGCTGAGTGTGTCTTAAGGTAACATTCGCTTGCAAGCACTCTGAAGCTGATGCACTTTAGCCATTGAGCTTCTCTTCTTACCCACAGCAGCTTTGGGAGATAAATGGGATTATTACTTCCATTTTACAGATGAAGAAAGTGAGACACAGAAAAAGTAAACAACATAGCTAATAAGTATGTGACTTTTTTTTTAATTCAAGCATTCCTAACTCCAAGTATAAAACTTTATCTATTACAATGCCTAATTGCTTAGAAGAACTATCACACATTTTTAAAGAGTTTGAATCATCAAAAAAGAATAGCTGGAGTATAACACCTTACATCCCAACCTGAAAAATGACAGAAAGTAGAGAAAGGGATCTGCCATCTTGGTATTCTAAATAAAGCAAAATCATGAAATCACAAAAAAATTTCAAAATTATAAGGGAACTCAGAGGTCATCTATTCTAACCAACTTCTCTCCATTCCATTCTCCACACAACTGAGTGTGATCTCTCAGATACAATCTGACCTGGGCAGAGTGGACTGAGATGACTAGTACTCTTTAGTAGTAAAGAGTATTGAAAGAAAGAATAGTGCAGTAGCAATGACAGAACAAGCAAGCAAGTTCTTTGCTCTTTTTCTGACTCCTTCTTTGCTTTGGAGTGATATTTAATAATACCAATATACAATAATAGCAAAAATAATCATAGCTAGCATTTATATAGCACTTACTATGTGCCAGGACATATACTAAGTAGTAAGAATTATGATGTCACTTGATCTTCTCAACAACCTTGGAAGGTAAGTTTCTAGATGAGAAAACTGAAGCAAACAGAGATTATATGACTTGCATATCTCTTAAGTTCTTGAGGTCTGACTTGAACTCAGGTCTTTCCTGATTCCATGTCTAGCACTCTATCCACAAATGGAAAACTGAAATCTCAAGCTCTGTATTAAGACCTAGCAATTATTACCATGAACCAGGGAAAATAAATTGATATCACAGCATTGATTTCAAGACAAAGGACTAATATAAAATTAAAACTTTAGAAGTGGAAGGGGCATTGAAGACTAACCAGTTCAACTCTCCCATTTTACAGATGAGAAAACTGAGGTTGAAGAAGGTTAAGTAAAGTTCATATGATCTGTATTAGTGGTGGGATTTGAATTCAGCTTCTCAAACATCAGTACCAGTACTCTTGACTCCACTTCCAAGAAATAAAGGTTATTTCTTGGTAAAATATGGTATAAGAAACTTTGTATAAATTCATTAATAGTAGAATTCTCCTCTAGAAAAACAAGTACTTGAATTTTACCTGAAGGACAGATTAAGGAAAGAAATATTCAAAATACCATAGCTACATGTTCTGTGAAATAATCTGTGTTCCTTGGCTTTAGTTTAATCGGGATATATTGCCATGCAGTTATGTACACATAAGATGACTGTCACATTCAAATTCCCTCATTTTCCTTTTCATTTACATTAAAGGCTCCAGAATCTTAGCCTCAGAGTAGTAGATTAAACCCTGACTGCTGTTAATGTCGATTATTTGGAAGCAGAATTCAAGAAGCAACAAATGTGCAAATGACAAATCTGCTGCTTGGAGTTCCAGGACTGATTTTCAGGAGGTAATAAAGCAATGAATGGGCTGAAAATTGTAGATGTCATTTAATAAATGTCTTACAATTAAAAGACATTTCCTCAAAATTATCTTCACTAAGTGCTTGGCACTGGATGATTTCACATGGAATGACCTAGCACTAATACTCCCAAATAAAAGCATAATGCAATCCTTGGCTGAAAAACCAATAGAGACAGTGTACTTCATATAACATTGGGAAAGAATACCGTGCCCAAAAACTAGCACTGGCCATTAGGTTATATCTTGGGTTAATGATTTAAACTTTTGCATCACAAGAAGAGGAAATTCTAGCACTTCAACAAATAGCCCAAAATGAAAATTATCTTCAGCCAAAAACAGTCATCATTTAAGAACTGTAAGACAGGTTCGCTTTATTCTTGTAATTTAACACTTTGCAACCAAGTTAGACTGAATGAAACTTTTTTATTCAGTGAATATAAGCACTCTTCCTTTCATTTTAGCATTCCCATACCTAGGATTTCTTTAAATGCACTTCTACTTATTTTCTGTCTGAACTCTTGTCAGTGGTGATGCTTCACTGCTCCTCTGTATGTACTTCCATCTATCTGCCAAACCATAGAAAGAACTGCTATGGAATGAAGTTCATTTCTTATTCTTTTTAGTAGGTTTTGACTTTTCAATGGGCTTTAATATATGGTCTGTAGAGTAAAGTTTAGAATTCAAAAGCATCAATTCTACTTATGAGCTCATATCCTCTTTTTATGTAGTATGATAATGAGACTTTGGTTCTATTTAGTATGCTATTCGAGCTAGCTTAGCTGCCACATTTCTTATAATTTATTTTTGAAATACACTATTGACATAGAGAAGTACCATAGTAGTATCCTAAAGTGATCCTGAAAGCTTAAAATACTTTTACTGTGGTTAAATAAAAATAAGAGGCATATGGGATAAATGAGTGTTTGGTACTAGTTTAGGAGCATACAGATGTAAGCACTGAGATCCTGCCAGAACTAAGGATGTTAAGGAAGACTCGATTTGTAACATGTTCCCTGATTCATTCATATATTTGTTTTTGTCTTAGAACAGCAGATATGTGCAAAGGAGATCCCTCTGAAAACACTAGAAAAAAGGTGAAAGAGGCTAGAGGGAAAAAAATGAATCACTCATAAACCCAAATACTATGTATTGGACACACCTCCCCATCATCATTTATTAGTGGTGCATGTGAATAACACATGAGAACATAGAATTAAAGCTGACACGGTTCTGAGAGTCCAATCAATCACTTAGCCCAATCAATCACTTAGGTCAATCCCTTCATTTTATCGATGGGCAAACTGAGGACCAGAAAGGTTAAGTATGTTGTCCAAGATGACATGGAGAGTTGTCTGACTTAGCATTCAAACCCTGGTTCTCTGTGATGACATCCAACACTTTGTACTGTACCACGTCATCTACAAGCATGTCTAATGGTAGTCATTTTCCACTCAATTATTATTCCATAATCAAGTATAAAATCTAGAATTATTTTCCCATATCAAAGGGACATTTCTAGAGAAGTACAGTGGTAGATAATTAATTATTTGCATAATTTGCTCTGTCTCCTTTCTAATGGACCCTTCCCCGCCCTCAACAGATTCTGAAATCCAATAAATAAATAAATGAATGAGGCCACCTCCTCTCTACACACTGAACTGCACTCATGTTATGTTATTTCCCTTTTAAGTAAATCTAGGATAAGGGAATAAACAATCTCTTTAATACTTTCCTTTATCACATATGCTGACCTATTATTGAAGGAAATGGGTCCCATGGTTAGGAGGCTTGAATATATATCTTGGCTACATTTGCATACACACACAGATGCACACATGTAGACACACATGCCATATACATACCCCATACCTGTAATAACTTCTTTTTGCTGTGTTACATTCTGCCTAAGAGTTAACAAATGCTGCTGACCCAGTGAATTTCTTTTGTTTTGACGATTTCACACCCATTTATCCACCTACATACACTTGCTTGATGACAGCAGGCCCCATTATTTTATATAGCTTTTAAGAAAATGGAGCTTAAAATTTTCAAATTGACAATAAACCATTTAATTTTCACTAATTTTATGACATATCTGGTTTTAGCATTTGTAGCAGCAATAAAACATATGTTAACTTCCTAATAAAACCTGAGTAATGCTTTATCTGTCACCTCTTTTTGCATTGGGAAGCAGTGCACAAGTTATTACCTAGGAAACAGTTGTTGCTGTCTCCTGTACAGATCTATATCATTCTCAAATTTGCATTCTGATAGAGAAGCAACAAATGTTACTTAAATCCCATGAAGTGTGTTAATTATACTGAGCTCCGTAAAATTATGGGTGAGAGAGCCAAAAGGAATTCAACAATTGCGTCTTGGATCTGTTGAGCATATCTTGTCAGATTAATGTCTTTGTCGCTCTTATGATAACCTTAAAATTGTTTTTCTCCCCTAAGTGATATTCCCTAAACCTCAGTGATATGGAAAATCTCACATGGAACTAAATAGCAGATGCAGTCAGCTTTGTTTACATAAATAATGTTGGTGCTTTTTTATGAGAGCAGTTCAATATTGCATTTCATTAACATGTGCTTCTTTTTTTTTTCCTTTAAATATACTGTAGCTCTCATTTGCCTTTCTATGTAACTCAGATTGGATCCATAGGAGATGTTCAAACTTTCTATTTTTCTGCTGAGCAAACAGGAAGAATCAGAAGGAATCATAGGATAATAGATCTAGAGAGGTAAGGTCCCTCAAAGACCACCCACAACAATTCTGTCATATTCTTGATGAAGAAACTGAGACATAGGGTGGTTAAGTGTTTTGCTTAAGAACACACAGATAGTAAGTGTCAGAGGTGGAATTCAGGTCTGGATCCCCATTAAAGGTGTTTTAAAATTTCAGAGTTGCTGTTCTTTCTATTTTATAATCCTAATGCACCTTGAAGTAGGATTGTGAAGGGAATTGTCCCCTTATAGGTATGTCCAACTCAAAGTTGAAACATTCAAATTCCTTTTGGCACTCCCCATGTATTGGACACATATAAACCAATCATTCAATGGTCCTTTCTTATGTGCCAAGAAGCATTTTGCTAGGCACAAGGGGACATAAGACAGAAAAACGAAACAGTGCCTTCCCTTAAAAAATAATTTATTTCATGGTGTAAAAAAGTATATTAATTTGGTGGAAGGAAGCCTACTTAATCAGAAGAGAGTATACAAATTGACTTCTTTCTCCATGCTCAGGAAAGTAAGAAAAAAAAACATTTTTACTCCTTACTCTTCACTATTTATTTTAACCTTTACTACTTATTGCATGTACCTACACACACATTGCAAAGCCAAATAACAGCTGAGATCATGATGTTTTCTTGTATCTTATTTTTTAAACCCCAAAGAGCAATACCTGTCTAATTACCTGAAATCAAAAGCCACTGCCCTCTGAAGCAGTAATTGAAATTATCCCAGAGATCTGAACTTGTGTCAAAATCCCAGAAGGATTACCTATGCAAGAACCCAGCACAAGGGCCCTTCATCACACATAGGTAAAGATCTGTATACAGAAATGTTGTACTGCAAGCTTTATTTCCCCGGTAGGGGCCATACTCTACCCTTGGAAAGCAGCAGGCCTTGCCACAAAGTCACAATATGACTGGCAAAGCTCAACCCATCGGAAATCTATATTAGATGTCAGAACTGTCTACGAGACAAATCTAATCCTTTTGGCTGAAAAAAAAATAGCTCATAGCAGTCTGCTGCCCCTGGTTCACTGATATTTGGAAGAATGGTGTGGTTTGGCAATCGATGCCCCAGAGCCACCAAAGACCTTGATATTCATCTTTTTTTTTCTGTGAGACCATAAAGAAGATTATTGAAAAAGAAGAAATTCCATGATGCTGTATTTGTCCCAACACTTTACTTGTCACTCTGGTTACAAAGGTAGGAATGCATAGACTACATTTTCTGCTGGGCTCTTAGTGAAATTGTAATTATTTGTGATGCAATAAAGGATTTGCAATTCTTACATTTGGTTGCTGAGAGGGACCCACAGTTACAATTCAACGTGCAAACATTTTCAGGGGAAGCATGTGATTTGTGTACATGTATCTAAGGCAGAGCTTTGGATGGTAACCTGGGAATCATCACTCCTGGGTGCTTGTTTTCTAAATCTTAGTCAATTTTCAGTACTAGGAATATTAAAAATTGGATTCCTACATATCCACTGCATAACCAAAATATACATCTGCTTCTAAGTTACTCTCAAGCTAGAGTTTTAACTAAAAGGTTTTCTGTTTGAAGGAAAACGTGAATAATGACATTTTATGATGGATTTTAATATAATTATTCCCTAAGGATATGCTAAGTTCTTGAGAATAACAAGTAAAGTAATTGCAGTTATATTATTCATTTACTTGTTACTATTAAAATAATAATCCAAAATGGTGACTGATTTGATATAGATATACACACATACATACATTTATGTATGTGTGTATAGCTATGAATGCCCAAGTGGTGTGTGGGTGTGTGTATATGTGTGTATACACACAAATATATATGTACCACATCTATGTATCTATATACACACATGTGTGCATGTATGTTTCTGTGTATGCACACACATATATGTGTGTATACCCAAGAGATAAATTATAATGGAGGTTTGTCCATTATATGCTAAGTATAATTTTGAGCTTAAATTCAGATTACGAAAACCTTTAGCAATACATTTTCTGATACATTTTTGCATAGATGTTATTGCTCTGATAAGAAAATACAAAAGAAGAAATTAGGACTATCCTGGAGTCTTGTTGTAGTGTATGGACCAAGAATTATGAGAAGTTTTGTCTTCAGTACATAATAGGTCTACATTTGGCAACCAAAAATTAGTGTTATTGCTGTCAGTATCAAAAGTTATTCAGTGTAACATTTTCAGGGTGTTGGACTCATAAGTCTGACTTATTATGTATGCCCAGTCCTCCTAAGGGATGAGAATTGTCTCTTCTTAGTGATAAATACAAAGGGGAGCGAAACAGAGCTCATGCTCAGGGAATTTACCTAACAACAAAATATTGACATCAAAACAAAGAACAGAGTGAAGACATGAATACTCCTCTACCATGGTCACTTTCTGATCCAATTATTTTCTTGATCCTGCAATGTTGTGTCACAATTAAAATCAGCTTTGTGTGGTTGGTTAGATTTTTCTACGACTGCCAATAGACTCATTTTCAAGCCTTCTGCCCCATCCATTGCTTATAGTTGAGAAAAACAAACTAATAAGCAAATATAAGTAGATAATGAATAGTTGACATAAGAATGCCTAAGCAGATTGGTGTGTGTTATGTGTGTTTGTGTCTATACACACGTATGCTTATATACATATACGCATGTATAAATGTCTATTAGCTATGCCTATTCAGTCTTTCTGGTTGTTTCACTTGTCTACCTTTCATTTTTTTTAAATTTTTTCTCAGTGGGAAGTAGAGAGGAAGTGTACAAGTATAACAGAAGGAACTGAAAGGAACCCAGGTTAATCATAGAAATTGAGTTAATAAAAATAATTGGGGGGCACATTTATTCTCTGTTCAAATTTACGCATAATTAGTCATAGGGAATAAAATAACATCGAAGTGTGAGGTTCACTACATTATGACTGTGACTTGAAATAATAAATGTATTCCCATAAGCACTTGCTTTAGTGATGCCTAATACATTTAGTGAAACAATGGGATGTTGGAAAAGAAAATGCAAAGAATGGGATATACCACAGGTCATTGTTGTTTTCAAGTAGCCTGCAAATAAAGGTAATGTCAAGTTGATATAAATAAAAATCATGCCAAATCAAAGAAAGAATGAAAGGGAAATAAAGAAAGGAAAAAAAAGAAATAGATAAAGAAAGAGGGGGAGAGAAGGAAGGGAAAAAGAAAGGGAGGAAGGAAGGAATGAAAGAGCGGACTTAAGGACAGAAAAAAAAAAACGGTGAAAGAAAACCTGGTACGGAAAGGGGCATTGACTTGATTTACCAGAGGTCATGAGTTTGGCCAAAGCACACGGCAGTGAAAATCCCCCACCCAAAATCTAGGTCTAAGTACTACTAATGATGCTGAGAATACATGTGCCACACTTAATTAAGTCCACATGGTATACAACTGCTTATACTTGATCTTGACTAAGTTTTCTGTACATGCTTCATTAGTTCCCCAAAGAAAAACAATCCATTCAGAAGTCCTTACTTTCTTAAATGGATCTATTTATTTACATAAACATTCAGGTAGCCTCCAGGCTGTGTGACCTCCTTGATAAAAACTGATCACTGAAAAAAGGATATTATATTGTAAGACATAGTACCAGTTTCCTGTATGTTCTATATGTGCTGCCAAATTCCATGACTAATACCACTTAAATAAAAGCATTACCTAGGAATGACCTTTTATCGAAAGTTATTTTAGGGGAAAAAAAACTGTTAAATAACAATATGACTTCATAATGCACCACTGCTGTTCTCTTGTTTTCTCTGTATTTTCAGATATGAACAGTTGAATAGCTTTTTCTAACTCTAAAATTATTTAAATAACCTTAAATATGCCCATTGCCATCCTATTTTGTCTTGTAGGGACAAACATTTTATTAGCAATACACACTCACTTGTGTTTGCTTTTTATTACTGAACTTATACATTATAATTATCCAGGCTAACATTTTAGCATCAGTTGCTTTTCTGTAAAAACAATAAAAATCAATAAAGAATTTTTGCTTAAAATATCAAAACAACTAAACCTTTAAAACTCAGGAGTGAAAAAAAGGCGATGCTTTGATATTTTTCACTTTGCCAGGAAAGGAGAAATTTGTGAGGTGTTTATAGACTGTCTTCTGAAAAACAAATTAGGGACCTCCTGTTTGGAAATCACAGTTCTTCCACAGCAGCTAATGAAGTATTGTAACTCTACTTGTTCAGCTCCACAAACAATACATTAAATCTCTGTGTTTCCTTGGTGATGGTCATTAGCAGGGCTGGGTGTGCTTCATTAGATGTTTGGATTGGAACTAAGGACAATCTTAATTTAATCCAAATTGTAATGGAGCTGAAGATATTAGTAATCTCTCTCTGTTTGAAGTGGAAAGGACTTTAGCTAGAAAGGTATGATGTTGATTGCAAGTGATTTGCTTAAAGGTCAGCATGTCATCTTCCTTTTTCTGACCAAATTTGATAATTCAACATTTCCCTCCCTTGCTAGATTTGTATGAAGACCAAGCGTAGCATGTATGATAGAAAATAGTAGCTGCTATTTCAGTACATAGATATAGATATAGATATAGATATAGATATAGATATAAAATCTCGTATCTTCCAATGAAATATAAGACCTTCTAGTAAGATCCTCTAGGAGAATGTAATTCCTTTGAAGTCCAAGACTGTTTTTGTCAATTACCAGTTCCTAGCACAGTGTCTGACCCATGGGGAGCATGTAATAAATGCTTCTTGTGTTGGATCCTATTGTTCTGGGTCTTCATAGTGGCCCTTAAGATAGGTGTCCTGGATGTGTTTATCCATAGTTTGTAGATAAAGACTGAAAGGCAGAACTGGAAAAAAGATCTCCTCTGACTACACAGCTGGAATTTATTACACAACAGTAAGCTATTCCATAGTGACTATGGAAATGCTTTTCTTTCTCCATAAAGTAGTTTCACTGAAAACATTCTTATGTTCCCCGATTAATAAGGCAATTTTCAGAGGAAGAAACTAAAGCTATCTACAGTCATATGAAAAAATGCTCTAAATCATTATTGATTAGAGAGATGAAAATCAGGACAACTCTGAGATACCACATCACATTTATAAGATTGATGACAAAACAGGAAGATAATAAATGTTGGAGAAGATGTGGGAGAGTTGGAACACATTCATTGTTGGTGGAGCTGTGAGCTGATCCAACCATTCTGGAGAGCAATTTGGAACTATACCAAAAGGGCTATAAAAATGTACAAACCCTTTGACCTAGCAAAATCATTTCTAGGGCTCCATCCCCAAAAAAATCATGGAAATGGGAAAAAGTTTCATTTGTACAAAAATATTTATAGCAGCTCTTTTTGTGGTGGCCAAGAACTGGAAATTGAGGGAATGTCCATCAATTGGGGAATGGCTGAACAAGTTGTGGTTTATGAATGTAATGGAATATTACTTTCTTATCAGGAATGACGAACAGGCAGACTTCAGAAAAACCTAGAAAGACTTATATGAACTGATTCTAAGTGAAATGAGCAGAATCAGGAGAACATTATACACAGTAACAGTGACAGGGTGCGAGGACTGTTTCTGATACACACAACAATGCAAGGACCTAAAACATTCAGACTCTTGATGCAAAATGCCATCCACATCCAGAGAAAGAACTATAGAATTGGAACACAAAATGAAGCAGACTATTTTCTCTTGTGTTATGTTTTGTTTTGGTTTGGTTTTTCTCATGGTTTCTCCCATTCATTTTAATTCTTCTATGCAACAGCACTAATGTGAAAATGTGTTTAATAAGAATGTATGTGTAGAATCCATATAAGATTGCATGCCATCTCAGGGAGGGAGTGAAGAGGGAGGGGGAGAAAATTTAAAACATATGGAAGTAATTGTTGAATACTATTAACAAATTAATTAAATGAAAATATGAGAAAAAAAAGATTTTATGGCAGAATATTCCCAGCTCACCACTGAACATTATAAGGGTAAAGAATAGTCTGGACAAAAGGACAGATACAGAAGAATAGTCTCCATTTATATGATGCCCTATAGTTCATGAAATGCTTTTCCCACAGTGATACTGACATGTAAGTAAAAAACATAGTCCTTGATCTCAAAGAACTTATACTCCAATAGGGGAAGTAACTCTTAAATAAAGAATGTCCCAAAAGTCACAATGATGTTTTATGTTTCAGTGACCCCAACTGCATTAAGAATTTTGGGACACTGTTTATTAAGGTGATATATAAATGTGAGCTGTTATTGCTGCTGTTTTTGTTTTTGGTGGTGGTGGTGATGGTGGTGGTGATGGTGGTGGTGATGGTGGTGGTGATGTTATTAGGGAGAGAATGTAGGGCACACAGCTTGTGACACAGCTTGACATTTGAAAAATAAGCACAAGAGTTGTACACAAAACTTCATCAGATTTTAGAAGCAGTAGACTACTTTTGGCTGGGAAAATCAGAGAAGTCTATAGAGAAGATTACGTGAGCTGGGTTTTGAAGGACAAAAATAATATCTACAGGTGCAGAGAGGAGGTTAGTCAGAAAGACTTGTGTTTCAACCTAGCCTTAGAAATTTACTAGCTATGTAATGCTAGGAAAATCATTTATCCCCCTTTGAGTTTCTGTTCTCTCATTTATAAAATCAGATAATAATAGCACATACTTCAATAGGAAATAGTGGTTGCTGTGGGGGTTAAATAACATAATGCGAGCAAGCACTTTACAAACTCACAAATATGAGCTATTATGACTTCCACATGAGAACAGTGTTTGATCAAAGGCAAATATGTATGAAAGGGAAATGTTGACTCAGGGACCATTCAGTTGCTGTTCCATTTTGATTGGGTAAATCTGTGCAAAAGACTGGTACAAAAACAAAAACACCAACATTTTGAGAAGTATGAATGTCAGGCCAAGGCATTTCAGGACTATTTGTTAAAACAGAAGACATCACTCAAGAGTTCTAAGCAAGAAAGTAACAAGACAAAAGCACTTCATTCTCTAAGATTACTCTGGTGACATCGTGTAGAGAGGACTGGAAAAGAGATTATAGGTACTAGCTACAGTATTAAAATAGTATGAATGAGAGACAGTAAGAATCTGAAACAGTATGAATTTAAGCTTGAGTATGTGGGTGACAGATGGATAGGACTAATAGGAAATATCTTATAGACCTTTCATATTAAATATGAAGACTGAAGGAGAGAACGGAGTTAAAGATGACACCAAGATTCCCAGCATGGATGAGTGGGTGGGGGGAGGAAACAAATCATTTATTAATCACCAACTACATGCAAAGCTCTGACAGATAATATCTCATTAGATCTTCACAACAAACTGTAAGGTTGGTGCATTAATAATCCCCATTTTGCACTAGAAGAAACTGATGCAGGCAAAAGTTAAGTGATTTGTCTAGCCACACAGTAAACAAGTATCTGAGGCTGGATTTGAACTCATGTCTTCCTGATTCTACATATGCACTGTGGTACCTAGCCACCTTGTTAGTTGGAAAATGGTGAGATCACAAAGGCAATACAAATAATCAAAAGCAGGGATAGACACAGAGCAATAAAAACCTACGTGTATTAACATAGTTCATTAACATTTACAAGAAAGACATATGGAATGGAGATGGAATCAGGAAAACCTGGGTTCAATTTCCATCTCTCTCTCTCTCTCTCTCTCTCTCTCTCTCTCTCTCTCTCTCTCTCTCTCTCTCTCTCTCTCTCTCTCTTCTCTCTCTCTCCTCTCTCTCTCTCTCTCTCTCTCTCTCTCTCTCTCTCTCTCTCTCTCTCTGTCTCTCTCTCTCTCTCTCATACACAGACACAGACACAGACACAGACACAGACACAGACACACACTGGTTATCATTCTGCACAAACCACTTAATCTCTCAATGGACTAGGCAACACCTTAAGACTCTAAGGTTCAGAACAGGGGTAAATATTCTGTGGTAGATTGTCTCCTCACCAATGAAATCACATCTGTAGACTCAGAATTCTTCCCTTGTAACAACTTTGTGATGTGAATAATGGAAGTAGTTTCAAGATGGAGAAATCACTAGATGTTTTTATGTATTATTTGAGGTACAGTCTGAATTTGGAAATATCCAAATTGCATTTTGAAGTATCTGAAACTCATTGAAGGAGTATTTATTCATCAGCAAGAAAAATAATTATGTTAACATATCTCTTCAGTATTTAACACCTTCAGTAGTGAACTTTGAAAACAGGCTAATCTTATATTCAATGGTCAAGAATATGTTAAAAACATGAAATACCAAACAGGAGCTTATATTTTTTCCTAGAGGTAATAGGGAGTCACTCAAATTTCATCGAGTAGGAGAATGTCATGGCCAGACCAATAATTCATGAAAATCGTTTTAGCAATCAATGGAGAATGCATTGTTGTAGAATGAGAGTTCATAATATCACAACATTATAGGAACATAGAGAGGTGGATCTTAAAGGGCAGAGGGCATCTAATCTCACCACTTCATTTTACAGGGGGCAAGGAGATCAGTTAAAAGTCTTTTGTAATAGCCCAGGTGAAAAGTGATAGGGACTTGAGCTAGGGTGATGGGTCCATGACATTATTGATACTAGTTAGTATTGATATAGCACCTCAGGGTTTGTAAAGTGCTGATCTTTGTTAATTCACTGCATTTTCACCACAGCTTTATGGAATAGGTGCTATTATAATTGACACACCTTTTTTTTTTTTTTTTTCTGATCATACCTTCTTTGGATAACTTTTAATAGTAAAGTGTTTTTTTTTTCCTACTTGCCCATTCTTTCTTTCATCATCCTTCATGAAACTGTCAATCATTTGTGGTACAGAAACTATTATCAGGAGTCATTTATAGTCTCCCTGTCCTCCTCTCTCCTTCTTTTTCTCTTCCTGCTCCCCTCCTTCTCTTTCTTCTCTCTATTCTTTTTCTTTTACTCCTTCTTCCCCCTTCCTGTTTCCACGTCTTTTTATTCTTCTTGCTCAATCCATCATATGTGTATTTGTAAAGGTTTGTCTTGGAGAGTGGGGTGAACAACGAGTAATAAAAAGATAAGTTCTCAGAAATTATTTATTGATGCCTATTGTGAGGCAGAGAAGAAAACACAAGAAAAAGTTAAATGATGTAAAATAGTCTATGGGCACATGCCTAAATGTATTTTTACCAACAATCAATTGTTATGTTGAGTTGCCCATCATTACACATGTCCTGGGCGAACACTAGAGATGGACAAAGAGTATGGCTTAGAATTTTATAAACGAAAGAAAGTGGGCTAGATTCCAGTTGGACAATATTTAAACCCTTTCAATGACCCTAATCGTTTCCCCCTGAAATAAAGCTGTATTTCAAATATACATTTTCTTCCTGCTATGTTACAAGATTAAGAATTATAGAACAGTAATATCTGAAGAATTTAATATTAGGGATCACTCAAATTAGTTCATGTACCTTCTCCCCTGTTTGCAACCTTCGAGGATTGTGTGGTAACTTGAATGCTTTATTTACCCAAGTACTTTATTGAACTAAACACAGAAGCTTAATTTCTAGACCAAATTAACTCCTAAATTGACATTGACTACTTAAAAAGGAAACTAATTCACATTTGGGTCAAATACAATACAAAGGAGAACATACTTACATCACATACATAAACACCTAACACTTAAATACATACACATGTCTAGATATGCACATTCAAATACAGGTGCAAGCACTTCTCTAAATCTAAGCCTATGCCAATCACCCAGTACTTTTAAACTACAACTTAGAATAGGCCTTACTCCTACTTTTCCCTTTCTCCTTCCCTTCCCCAGCTCAGAAGATTCAGTACTTTAGGGAATTCCACTTATCCTGACACACTTGCTTGCTGGTGTTCAAAGCCTGTAAGTTCGAAGCCTTACAATATAGATATTCCCTGGGTGTTGCTTAGGATAATTCCTGTCCCTTAGGACTCATCCTGTATTTCCTCTTTTATATTCTTTACACACACCATTTGATTCTTACCTACCTGATACACTGCTGCCAGGTCTCATGTGGGCTCTTACCAGTGACAAAGCGTCCACAGTCTCTTGTGGATAAGCCAGCCCATGCTTGCAACAGGCAGCTAGCCAAGCTAGAGACTTACTCTTGAACTTCTGGCACTCTTGCTTTACTTTTATTTGTGTTTGTCCACCCCCGGAAAGATCCTAAAGCCTTTTGAACCATAACTTTGTCTTGCTATTTCCAAACCCTAGACTATATTAACACAGTCTCTGGAACTGGAACTCCCTTAGAATTAATTGTTGCCTCAATTCCCCAGATATTATTTCTCACCTATTTTCTCTTTTATTTCCTTGTCAGTAGCTATCAGAGAATGCTCCCTAGTTGCCTCCTCAAGGGAGGATTCACTGACCTGTGTCTTCAGGGATTTAGGTGAAGCTATCTGCTGAGGATTCCTTTCATGCCTAATTTTCCTGGGAGCCCCAATCTTTCCTCCATTCTTAACTAGGCTCATAGAAAGACCAAGTCAGCAAAGTAAGTCATTATCCATTATAACTATGTTACTAGCACATAAAATTGAGCTTCTTTTGACTTAATGTCTTGCTATTCATCATGTAATTCTTGATGTTCACCTTTTAATGGAAAATATCCAACAAGGGTTGTCTGATATTTCTGCCCTCTCATGCCAAGTTATCAATGGACTTGCTTGCCTAAATCCCCTTGAATATTTTTATCAGGTAATTTTTCTTATAATCTACTAACTTCTTTGTTTTGGGACAGCTAGGTGGTACAGTGGATAGAGCACCAGTGCAGGAGTCAGGACCACCTGAGTTCAAATCGCACTTCAGACACTTGATACTCACTAGCTGTGTGACTTTGGACAAGTCACTTAACCCCAATTGCTTCATACTGGGTCATCTCCAGTCATCCTGATGAATATCTGGTCACTGGATTCAGATGGCTCTGGAGGAGAAGTGAGGCTGGTGACCTGCACAGCCCTCCTTCACTCAAAACAAAATCAAGTGCAAGTCATGTCATCATTTCTCTGATGACATGGTCTTCTTCGGAAGTGAAGGATGAATACAAGCAATCATTTGTTGAATAGCTCAGTTTGGATCTCTTTTATTTGTATAGATGTTTTATTGCTTTTCATTTTCCTTCTAATTTAGTGATGATTTTGATGTTTTTTTCAGCTAGTCGACTGTCTAGCTGTGTGAATACAGATGCTTTAGAAATGAAATCACCATTTTTGAAAACAGATCTCATCAACTATAAGAGAGGGATTCATATTACCATTTGTTAAAAGAACTTTTCAGCTTATCACACTACAGGGTATAGGTGACAAGAACAGTACAACCATAAAAAGTAACCATGTCTCTAACCAACATTTTTATCTTGGTTATGATGTAATCAATTTCAATTTGTATGAGTGTCTTTCTTTTTTTTTTCTTTTTTGCCACTACCAGTGCCTTTTAGCTCTCTTGGAGAAAGAACTGATGATATGCAAATTGAGAATTTTATGAGATCTCTATGAGCCTTTGACCTCTTGCATTATATTATATTTCTCTTTATTTTATTCTTATATTCATTTAGGCTCATTTTATAGAATTCATCAAGTATTCATTTACATGTTGGTTTGATTTGTAGGACTTTATTTTATTCTTCCTAAAAGATTTTTTTCATTCTCTTCATCCTCTGCAAATGATGTCTGTAAAAGTCATAAGTGGTTAAATCTATATACTGCGAAAGGTCTGAAATTTGAATTGAAGTGAGACCTTTGATAACAGCCAGATTTTGGATTGCGGGCAAATTATCTCGGAGTCTAAATTTTTCATCAGCAAAATGCAGAAGATAAAGTCTTTAGTATCTTACTCCCAGGTCTGTTTGGAGGATCAAATGAGATAATGCCTGTAAATCACTTTGTAAACCATAAGAGAATATATACATAATAAGCACATATGTGTATTTGCTTTCATATACATACATGTTCATTTTCTGATGGGTGACTATTTCTGACTTTTCCTATTTGTATAGGGAAAGGGAACCTCTAATGAGGAGATTCCCTCCTCTAATGTGATTCTTGTAGTAGCAACTTTTCTATGAGTTTTTCATAAAAACTAGCCTGGGGAACTGAGGGATTAAGTTATTTACCCATCATCATATAGCAATATTATTTCAGAAGCAGATCTCAAGCCCACATCTTTCTGATGTGAAAAGCAGACTTCTGTCAATTACCTCACGCTACCTGGTACATCTCACAGTAAAATATCCATTGTACTGGTTGTCAATGTATCATTTGTAGCATCTTTTTCAATTAGATATGGATAGAGAAAGTTCTGGCAAAATCTCTGTCATGTTCTTATTCCTTTATAAGAAATGATAGATGGTCTATGGAAGAGGTAGAGAAAATAATTGTTTTTTTTAGTCAAATAAAAGTGTTACTCTGTAAAGTCATTCACTATACATTCGTTGAAATAATCATCACCACCGCAGTAGTAAGCATAAAGGTAATATGCATGAAATTTATATTTCTAGATTGTCACATGATTTTAATGTCTAGAATTCTTTCTATACTTTGTAAGATTTTCATTCAATGTTTTATGACTATTTTAGTTATTTAGATAGAGATACATTTAGATATGTAGATAGTAGTCATAGAAAAAAAAGATAGATATACATTGATATTCACCAGTGACTGTGGGGGGGTGGGGGTGGGGGTGTAATTCTTAGCATTTTAATAGTAGCCTTTTACATTGCACTTTGCACATCCTGATATGTTTTCTACTTACTGTCTTTATTCATTGTGGGTAGATAAAATACAAGGATTTTTTTCTAGAATTATTCAGTTTTGTTTTTCATTTGTCTGCTACTTGCATTCGTGCAATGAAATTGAAAAGGTGGTTTTGGAAAATCAAATTTAAGTATTCCATTTTCCTTTTTTGAATTTTTTTTGGGAATATGACTATTTTGATCTATGTTTCAGTATTTTATGTGCTTTTCATCATGTGAAGGTTTTCAATTACCTGCTTTTTTTCCATTTTTTTCTCCTCTTCAGTTTTTAGTATCTCAAAGATTTCATCCTATTTTTCTAATCGAGGCTTAGAGATGTAGTTTCTTTTTTATGATTGCCCTGCTTTTGTCAGCAATACTCTGTTGTGTGATTTGGAGCTGAGAGTACCTTTAACAAGCAGTAATATAAATCCCTTTCCTATAGTTGATGAGATCTGTTTTCAATTCGTTATGATCTAGTAATGGCAAATAATAAAAATAATCATGTCTTCAGTCCATTTCATTCATAAAGTTAGTTTGTTCATTGCAGTTGTTATCATCACCTACACTGAAGCATTTTCAGTGAGTTAGGCATTGTTAGTTCTCATTTGCTCTGGATTCTTGCCTTCTTGTTGTATGAGAACATGAGTGTCATTTGTTTTTACTGTCCTTGTCAAGCTGATCATTACAAGTTTCATGAAGATTCAGTCTATACCACCCCAACCCACTTCCTTGACTAGAATCAATTCTATTACATTGACCAAGATGTTGACACTATCCACTAGATTATCCTGTTGGAGAGCATCATAAAATTCCTACCAGTCTTTTTCAGTTATAATAATGAGTCTCAGGGCACACAAAGTTATCATTGTAGTGATTTCACTGTAGCAGACATCCTAATATTTTCCTATCTTCTTCCACTTACAGACCCATAGAATGAACTGAGTTTGATTTCGATGAAGTTACTATGATTTTTGATAATTATCATTATTATCATCACTATTACTACTATTCATACTGATATATGTATGTGTGTATTTGATATGTGATGTATTCATACTGATATGTTTGTGCATATGTGTATGTATGTATATGACAAGTCGTTTAACTTCTCGATTTTATAGGCAAGTCTTGAAGGGTATACATTAAAAAAAGGTACTGATCTGCAATGATCAAGAGGGCTTCACCAAGAATTATTTATGTCCCTGAAATCATCAGTCCAGTCTCTCTCTTTATGAAAATATAATCATCGTTGCTATTTCTACTACAACAGTCATCATCTTCTTCTTCATACTGATCTGTTGTTTATATTTGTCACAAATGCTTCAAGGTAAGATACCCAAGTATGTTATGAAGTAAAGTTTCTTCTTGTCTTTGAGATCAGGTTAAAACCAAATCCATTATATCCTTTAGCTGGTGGATCATTCATTTATTCATTCATTCATTTTGGGATGACTTTCATATGTCTACTGATTTAATGTACAACAAAGAAAAGAATCAATATTGTTAGTTTTTCCAACAGCACATCATTGCTCACTGACCAAGTTTAAACAAGCACTCATGAATGGACTAAAATTCAAGTGATTTAGGAGTAAATACCCTCTACTCCCCTTTTCTGTCATCATAATTACACAATCATATTAGGACTACATGAGACTGGACTTTATTTTGTATCTTCTTTGTTTTGTGAGTTGCCATGACTCAATGACACATTATTAAGGAATGAACCGATTGTGGAGGACTTAGATGGACAGTTCTTAGACTATCTTCAGTCTTGCTACAAGTTCATGTTCCAAAAATTATAAGAAATGAGATCAAATAAAGAAATGAAAATGTCAACTGAAAAATTCATTGATTGTTTGGTTTAACTGACCAAGTATACCGATTACTTTAACATTATATAGTATGACCACCTCTGGGCCCCTGTCCATAGTTGAAGTATATTTTTTGCCCTCCAACTCCCACAAATTTTGGATAATTTGAGCAACTACAAAAGAACAATAACCAACCTCTTTGCCACAATTATCTGAATGTTTCATTAGAAAGTGCCTTTCTCACTTGAACATGAGAGTGGATATATTGTTGGACTTGGAGTTAAAATTTTAGCCCTGTGATATGATGTCTGAGTGACCTCCATAGAATTTCAAAGTATATATTTGTCCCAGATACTCCCTCAGGTCCCCAAATTGCTAATATTTATCAATCTGTAAGACCCCAATATCATTTGACAATTCTAACCAAGTACAGTGTGTCCCAAAAGTCTTAGTGCAGTTTTAATTTTAATAGATTAGGGCTTTTGGGACAGGCTTTATAAGCAAATCCAGTAGGAATTCTGTTCACTTAATCTATCAGAAGTCTGGCAAGAAAAGAAACATAAACAAAAATATGACTTAAAATGCAAATGACAGATTCCATCTATGCAGAAATATGTAGATTTTTGAGGAGAGAAATTGAAAATGTGTTTTCTATGAATCATCTGATCCTTAGCTATGATTTTCAATGCATGGTTTGGGGGGTGAGGACAAGGGAAGGAGGGTTCTCATTTCTTGATGGTTTGCCCATAACACATAAAACTGGGACGGAACCACACCAAGTTACTTGGCTTTCTATTTCTTTGTTTAAATTGAGTAAAGTTTTATTGGTTAACAATATCTAAAAACGGAAAGTTCATAAGTGCATAGTATATAATAGGTAATCATAAATGTTTGTTAGTTTGAATTTTAAGTCATAGAAGCAAATAAAGTCCCTTGACTGTATTTATATGACACCACAGTTACAGAGCATGTACATTCTCATAGAAATCTTTAGGTAAAGTTGTTATAACTGAAACTCAAAAAACCTTAAGTGATTTGCTCAAGGTCACAGAACTAACTCAGTAACAAAGCTAAAATTATATTTTGAGTCTTCTAATGTCATCTCCATCAACTTTTCTCACTATACTATACTGTTCCCTATATACATTTGCTAGACACAGGAGTTCAAGGTACTCTTAGTTTCTTGAGTCTTTGTTTCTCTTTTAATATTGATCTTACATTAGCCTTATCTTACAAGAAAAATTTGCAACAGAAAGCAATTTAAATATTTTTCTTTGCCATGAATCAATTGTCTAAAATTCTAAAATAAATTCAAATTAAAAATAGTGTCTATATTGCTAGAACAAACCAAATTCTCTCAGTACTCACAAAACCACTTACATATGACTTTAGGAACTATATTCCTTTAGAATATTATAGTTTCAGGTGGTTAAATAACAGTTGTTATTTTTGAATGTTTAATATTTTTTCCAATGATTTTTTAACTTATGACAACAATTTCAAAACTTAGAAAATATCTAAGTTTATATATATATACATATATATGTATATATATATATAGACATAAAGTTGAGTTGAGAATTGATAAATTTGGATAATTTGAGCAACTGCAAAAGAAGACAATAAATTCTTTGCTAGAATTATCTGAATATTTCATAAGAAAATGTTTTCCCACTTGAACATGGTAGTGGAAGGAACACTGGATTTGGAGTGAAAATCTTATTCCTGAGGGTGACCTCCAGAAAGTCTAACATCTATAGGTCTAATATTTTTTCAAGAATTGAATAAATAAGTTGAACTATAAGGCCCCTAAGGGAATTTCAGACCAAATCTATGATCTTGTGATGCCATGAAATGCCATATGATATTTTTAGTCTATTATAAATTTATTCTGCAAAAATAACAAAACAATAATAAATTTAATTATTTTTCCAATTCAATTTTAATTAAGAAACAGAGAAGATGGTAGTATGATTCAATTAAAAATGACCTTTTCCCCATAAAATCATAAGCTTTTTTTTTCCAATTGTGTTTGGGATTTTCTTGGCAAAGACACTAAAGGGGTCTGCCATTTACTTCTCCAGTTCATTTTACAGATGAGGAACTGAGGCAAACAGGTTTAAGTGACTTGCCCAGGGTCATACAGCTAGTAAGTGTCTGAGACCAAATTTGAACTCAGGAAGATGAGGCTCCAGGTCTGGCATTCTATCCACTGTGTCATCTACCTGTTTCAAATTCTAGCTCTTCTACTTACTACTTGTGTGACCCTGGGCATGTCACTTATCTACTGCTGTCAGTTTCCTCACTTGCAAAAGGAAGAGATTGGATGAAATTACTTCTAAGCTCCCTTCCAAATGCAGAGCTATGATCCCATGATACCAAATGTCCTCAATAAGAATAAAAACCCAGGATTCTTAAATAGGACAACCCTGAAGAAATTTTGATGTTCCTACTAAATTTTCTTTCTCCATTAAATCTTAAAATCTCATATTTGGAAGAAACCTCAGAGTCTTTCTTGGCCACGTTTTACCTGCCCTGTAAATTTCTCCTCAGCATCCTCAACAAATGGTCATCCAACCTTTATTTTAATATCTCAATTCCTTCTTGCTTGCCATCTATGATTTAATGATTATATCAACTAGAGAATAACATTAAGGGAAAATACGCATAAGCAATTGTGAACCAGTGCACTTGGACTGTATAGGTATGTAATTTGTAAAGATATATAGCTGCCACAGTAGATAAAGCACTAGGCTTGGAGTCAGGAAGACTCACTTTTGTGAGTTCAAATCTGTTCTCAGAATACTTACGATTTGTGTAACCCTGGACAAGTCACTTAACGCTGCTTGCCTCTGTTTTCTCATCTGTAAAATGACCTGGAGAAGGAAATGGCAAACCATTCCAGTATCTTTGCCAAGAAAGCCCCAAATGGTGTAAAAAAGAGTCAGACACAATTGAAACAACTCAGGAACAACAACAATTGGTATATAAATATAGGTATACAGAAAATAATACAAAAGAAAAAAGTAATATCCCTGTGGAGTTTACTCAATTTGGCAAGGCTTCTTAGAAACCATTTGTTTTGAACAAGTCTTAAAGGAAGGGAGGGAGAAGGAAACAAAATATTATTAAACACATGGTGAATGCCAGAAATTCTATCAAATATTTTACAAACTCATTTGATCATCACAATAACCCTGAGACAGAGGATTTTTTTACAGCTAAGAAAACTAAGACAGGCAGAGTTAAGGTGATTTCTCAGTGTTGGAGGCTAGATTTGAACTCAGGTATTCCTGATTACTAGACAGATAGGTGTCACATTGGATAGAATGCCAGGGTTAGAATCAGGAAGATTCATCTTCATGAGTTCAAATCTGTCCTTAGATATTTACTAGCTATGTGACTCTGGGCAAATCACTTTGTACATTAGCTCAGCTTTAAAGAAACCTGGGAATTTTGTGAGGCAAAGTTTGGGAGAGGATGCATTCCATGAATCAGGGCTGATCCATGAAAAGGCACAGGTATATCAAAATGATCATCACAAATGGATAATAGCAGGAAGAGCAGTTTGGATGGAATATGGAATGTTTAAAGAATAATTACAGTTAGCTTGGAAAGATAAAGTGAAACCTGATTATGAAGAGTTCTAAAATCCAAAAAGAGATATTTGCATGTGATTCTAAAAGCAAAGGGAAGCCACTGGAGCTTCCTGATCAGAGCCATGCTTAAATATTTTCACTTTGGCATGATAGTTGATTGGAGAGAGAAGAGGCTAGAGACAGAGAAACCAATTCGGATGGTACTCAATAGTTGAGGTGAAAGATAATGAAAAAACTAGGGTAGCGGCCATATGAATGAAGAGAAAAGAATAGGTGTAAAAGATACTAGGAGTTGGAATTTATATATTCAACGATTGGATCAGTCTAAGTCAGAAATAAGGAAGAACATTTGGGAGTTTTAAAGGAGGTAATGAGGTCCCCTCTGATTGGTTAGAATGCTAGAAGTTTCTAGCATTGAATGCCCTAGAGATACTAGAAATGTGAAAAAGGAGTGACTAGAGTAGAATTAATATGATATTTAAATAAAAAGAAATAGATAAATGAATTAATGAATGGAGAAAGGTGAGGATTATTTAAAAACAAAGATGACCTTTTTTAAGATCACTCTTGCTCTGTAGAGATTTTACTCTTTCTTTCATAAGCTGTTCTCATATTATTAAAAAAAATCAAGAAATAAAACAATTAATGCAAAAAAATTTAAACAACCTTACAGAAGAATTGATAAATTTTTACCTTTCTTTTTTTACCATTTTACCATTCTTACTTGTCTTTTAATGTTCTTCTAGAAATCATTACTGTGTATTCCTAATGATAGATGTTTTCCAATGAGGTGACATTTGAGCATAGTGAGTTTCCAAAATGACTTTCTATTTTCAGGACAAAAAAATTGTCAGTCCACACTACTAGGTATCAGAAAGACACTTGTTTTACTGCTTCTTATGATGGACTGAATGGGATGGCTAGCATTTTGCAACTCAAACATTTTTAGATGAAAGCCCCTAAAGGAAATCAAAGGGAGATGTGAAGAAATGTTACGTTTGACTCTGGCTAGAACTCTGTGTAAAGAACTGTGCCTGATCAATACTGGCCCTATTAATTCTGATCCGGGACTGATGACTGCTGCTCCTCTTCCCTCCCCAGAGTTAAATTACTTTAAAACAGAACAAAAAATGACTCAAAGGTGTTGGAAGCTAAGCTGAAATATTTTTCTTCTACCTGCTCATCCCCTCAGTTTCACTCACTAAATGAATCAGAATTTGGCCTTATACTGTGCCTTTCAGACTCTAAGCCAACATCTCTCTGTGAAAGCAAAAAATAAACAAGAAATCCTTAAGCACATACCCTCCCAAATATTTTTCCTCACTTATTTGTAAGTGATGCATTTATACTACTATATTAATAATGATGCACAGTATGAAATTATACAAAAAGAAATTTTAAAAGACGAAATGAAGAAATAATCTTTTGTCCTAGGGTCCAGGAAGAGTTTCTTAGCCTAGAAAATCTGAGAATGTTTCTACATCAGATTCTGAAAACTCCATTTCAATATTATTGTTTTCCTTTATAATTATATACATTTTATTTTATATATTTAAAGACTTTATTCCTTATTTTATGTATTTAAGAATATTCTACCAGACTGCCAAAAGGTTGAGGAAAGATAAAAGTTTAAGAATATCTAGTCTAAAGACTCACTGTTATTTTTTGAGTACTTGGGGGAAATGATCAAATCAGTGCTTTAGGAAAATCGCTTTGATTATTTAGCAGCTAAGTGGAAGGAATAGTAAGAGGGGAGAGTCTTGAAGCATGGAGATCAGTTAGGAGCTTTTCCCAAAGGTGATAAGAGGCTGAATTAGAATGATGGCCATGTTGTCAGGAAAGAGATGAGTAGACTCTTTTGGAGGTAGATATAACAGGATTTGGATATGAGAAATGAGTAAGAATGAGAAATCAAAGACATCAAATATGCAAATCAGGGTGACTGGAGAGATAATGGCGTTTTCTACAATAAAAGGGAAATTTGTAGGAAAGAAGAGTTGAGGGAGAAGACAATGGAATGATTGTAACTGATCCTTGCCTGCTTATCTTGTGCAACTTGTTCTTTGCCATCAAAAATAAAATAGGTGTGTGTGTGTGTGTGTGTGTGTGTGTGTGTGTGTGTGGAAGGGTGAGTATTGATTTCTTAAGTATTGTCTGTTCCCTTATAGAGTTAGACAAAGGGTACAGAATCTGCTGTTCTGTGTGATAGGGTAAGGATATTATGCTTGAGATGTGAGGAAGCAGAAGGAATTTCTAAAGGAACCTATATGTTTGTTGGTCCAGGTGTCCAGGTCATGACATACAAATCATTTTAAGTTATAAGTCCACCAAATGGCCATACCTAAAATTGTCCCTTGTGCCTTTTTGTAAAAAATACAAAATGAAGCAGCTAATCTGCTCCTTGACATACTCTCTAGCACAATAATTATGTAGCCAATCGAGAGATTGAGAACTCTCTATATACACAAAGGGAGAGCTCTAATGGGTAGAAAGAAAACTGAGTGTTTGAATAAATTCCTATGTTGTAAAACATGACTTTGACTGTGCATAGGTTAGAACTACCCTGAGAGGCATATGCCAGCAAAGAATAGGAGAGGTTGGAAACTAACAGAGTTTTGAGGGAGTGATAGGGAAATGTTGGATGACAATGACTTGTGTTGTCAAAGGGTGTGATTCATCTTTCTGCTCTTTGATTGGTTAATCACACCCCCCCAAGGGACATTCTATGGCCCTCTGGAGGTGCCCTTCTCATTTTGGAGACCATTGCTTCAAACAGCTCCACTCCCCTAAAGTATTTTTAATAGAAATAGATAGTAGTAATATCATAAGTATGAAGTAATTGGTAATTGGGTATAGGGGAGAGAGACAAAGAAAGAGACGGAAAGAGGTAGGAGAAAAACAATAGAAAGAAAGAAAAATATGATAATGTTGAACCATGCTTTATAAGTTTTTAAAGAAGGTCTAATATGTGTCAGGTTCACAGGCATGGCCACAAGAGATTCCTGAAAATAGTTTAATTTATAAGTGAATCATAAAATAGATGGCAGAAGAAGTATGAAGTAGTGTATCAGGGTGGAGAATCTATAGTCTTGAGGTCACACAAAGTCTTCTAGGTTCTTGGATGCAGCCTTTTGGCAGTTCAAGTTTTATAGAATAATTCATTTTATTAAGGGGACTTTTTCTGTGAAGTCTGGATGCAGTCCGGACTTGAGGACCTAGAGAGCCACATGTGACCTGGAGGCCACAGGCTTTCCATTCATGAATAGACAACTGGCCTTTTAGCCATGATTCTGAGACAGAGAATCAACTGAAGGATGCTTGTTGTAGATACATGGTGATACATTAGTCAGGATAGATGCTTGCTGAAGAGATTTTCCCAATGGCACATACAAAGCTGATATTGCAGTACTGAGTCCCTTTTAGTTTTTAAAAGTCCATTAAAATGTGATATTTGCCCATATATCCTGCCTCTGAGCCATCTTGGTTTTGTGGCAGTAGGCAATTCATTTAATGTTTATATATTCTAGTCTATTGGTGACCTGCACAGTCCTCCCTCACGCAAAACAAAGTCAAGTGCAAGTCATGTCATCATTTGTCTGATGGCATGGTCTTCTTCGGCAACAAAGGACAAACACACATATATGTTCCCATCTGCTATCTATGAACTGCAGAAAAGTTGGTCAATCTACATTGGCAGAGGAACTTTACTATCAGGAACTCCCTAAACCAATACAATGATATGTCCATTTTAAAAATTGAATGGTCCATTCACCAGTAGAGAAAACCGATATTATTTTCTTCAGTTTTGACATAAAATTTCATAGCATGTGACAAAATGCTGATCTATTATTTTAATGTTCCTAAGTAAGATTAATGTTATGCCAAATATTCCAATAAATAACAATCTTATCAATGTGGACATTCACTCTAATCATAGAGATCAAAGCCTGTCCACTTCTGCCTATCATATACACATTTAGTTAATATTCTCACATAAGTTTCACACAAGGAGCTCCATTCAGTATTATAAGGACCTTCTTGTCTTTTTCTCAACCAAATGAGATTATCATTGGGATCTAAGAGATTGTCACTATATAGAATGAACAAAGAAAATAAAAATCCTTTCCAACTTTGGAAGCATAATGTATGATTGTTTTTATATTCCCTAATCTTGGGCTGTAGAGAAGGACCTATCCAAGGTTATGCAACTCAACAATGGAAGAGCTTGTAGAACAATCCAGGGCTCCTAAGTAAGGCAAGGACTCTTTTTCATTAGTTCCTTCTGTCTTTCTTAGTAGTTACTCTAAAACATGGCAGCAAGAGGATTAATATTATTAGAGATTGACATTAATTCTTTTTACTGATCATTGTCTTCTTGATTGACATGCATGTAGCCCCATTTGAACTAAAATATGATTTTAAAAAAAATGAATGTTTTAGCCTTTCTGCTTTTTCGACATTTTTTCTGTTTCCTCTGTTTCTGTTTCATGACTTATAGAGTTGTCAAACCATAGTCTATGGGCCAAATCAGTAACATATTTAATTGTTACATTTAAACCATTCTTAACTTGAAGGATGTACAAAAACAGACGGTGGAAAAGATTTGGCCCATCTCATGGTTCATAGTTTGCTGAACCCTGATTTATAGGATCATAAGATAATAGTTTCAGAGACAGAAACATCTTTAGGGTAATTAAGTTCAACATTTTCATTATACAAATGAGGAAAATGAGAGACCCATAGCTTAGATCACTTATCCAAGCTCACACATGAAGCTACAAAGATATAAATTGAACCTCGATCCTCTGATTTCAGATTACTAAATCTCCCATTTACCAAACCCCCTCCTTCTTTATACTTTTTTTCCATCTTCATCAATTATCTATCATCAATAAAGGCTAATGAAGAATGAGAAGCAAGCTGTGACATGAGCAATCTCCTGATTCCCCCATTTCCATTCCATGAAAGTTAGACTATTTGTTTTACCTCAAAATATATTAGAACCATTCTTGAGTGTTGGCTGGCTTAAAGGATTAAAGGACAGGATATTAACTTCACTTACTTGTCTCCTGAATAAAAACCATGAGGAGCTACAGAGGCCCTCTGATGTTTGCCTAGTGAATCATGACGGACAACCCAGAAGAAGGAAAAGGATCAATCAATGTAGGGTGTCGTCAATGCCTATCCTTGTTCAATATTCTTCTGCTAAAGCTGGGTAAATCTTTAAACAATACTATTGAATGGCAGTGTTTCATTTTGCTTCAATATTAAACCTAAATTACCATGGTACTGGCCTCAATAAAGCTTACCCCCAAATATGTTTATATTCCTTCTAACTGGAAAAAAGAAGGCAACATCATGTAACAAAAAAGAACCTTGGAAAAGAAACTAGAGGCTTGATTCTTTTACTCCAAACACTAAAATGTACCAACAAGGTATATGATCTTGGCTAGGTGACTATCTTTAAACTCTTCCTCTATTTCTTCATCAATCCAATAATAGGGATGAATGTTATGACTGATTATGTCCCTTTTTGCTCTGAAATTCTCTGGAATGTCTGGAGTATGTCAGGATTTCAGAGGCTGGGCAAGTCACTTAATCTCTATGTGTCTGAATTTCCTTATATGAAAAATGGGACAATTGAACTTGATGCTTTCCCTAAGGTCCCTTCCCACTCTAATTCCTGTGATCTTGTATGATTCTACGACTGCTAGATCCAGACTAGACGTGAAAAGTAAGAGAAGCATGCAAAATGAGAGAATGATGATGATGATGTGTGGGCATTATATTTGCAGTTTTATTATGGGGATAATGGCAAATCATGATGGAACCTCCTCAGGTATTCTCTAATATTGTATGCCATTGTGGTTACTTATGAGGTGGTAATTAACTCTTCCAAAATCAGTACCCCCTTATTAAGCTATGGACAATACCCCCTTATTAAGCTATGTAGAAGCTATGGACAGGAAATAAATTTGTTAGTATGATACTTGGCCAAAGTATGACATACATCATAAATAATGTCTAAAATCCCTCAGTATTGTAAGTTGACCCTACTGTGACTTTCACTTGAAGGCAAAAAATAAAAATAAAATAAAATCACATGCTTTGGGACTATGAACTTGAAAAATAGTGAAAGGAAAGAGGATAGGTACTGGTGATTTTATTTCCAGTCCAACTTGGCACTCATTTTCACTAGCTCAATGCCACCTGCTCCCTCTGCCAATGCCACCTGCTCCCTCTGTAAGGGAAAAGAATAGGGTTCCATGTGTATTGTTATTGGTAGTTACAGAGATCTATATAGTGTATACTTGCAGGGTACTTACATCGTGTGTACTTATTTATGGACTTCTTATAATGAAAAGGCAGTTGAAAACACAAAATGTATATCACAAGATAAAGATTGTGAATGAGGAAATTGATGGGTGTAGCATTTCAGAAAACAAGTTTAAACAGGAAATGAAGGTTTCCTATCCAGAGTAATGTGTCCCAGACTAGAGTTGGGCATTGGCTCTTCATTCTGTTTTATTTACTTGTAGTTTATTTGCTTGAAACAGATATTGGCTTAATTTGAATAGATGGATTAATGCTTTAGATAAGTCATTTATGCACAAGCTATTTTGTATTTGTGTACCGTTTAGAGCTACTCACCATATCCTACTATCAATCCGTATACTGAAATGTTCATTCAAATCAATGGTGTGTTCTACATAAAAATATATGGCAGAATATGGCAATTCAGCACAAAGATATTGAATACTTTCAAATCCTACTAAACATTTTCCATGTTAGTTGGGCTTTGGCAGTGGGAAAGCTTATGTGCCTTTTTCTGGGTTACATCAATATTAAACATATATTTTTTTTAAATAAAGAAATTTCAACTTGATATTTATTATACTTTGAATTTCTGCTATCTGTCTTATCCAGACAGTCACAGGGTATGCAATCCACTTTAGTTATCTTGATTTTTACTATTTTTAATTCCCTGAATACAGAGAACAATTGCTTCAGGAAGGAAGGGAATTCACCAATTCCAGGGTTTAGTAATGAGGCAGATCCCTGGGTTCATCATGACGATTGATGATTTAACTGACATTTTAACTGATGACTAAATGCTAAGTTATCAATAAAAATAAACACATAGGTATAAATCTTTAGATAATGAAGCTAAAAAAAATTACATAAACCAAATTCTCAGATTGACAGGAAACAGATTAAACTATTATAAACACTGGGAAGATAACCCTTCGAGAATTAACCAGGTTATGAGAAAATTATACCCTTAATTGCCGATGGAAATAAAAGATCCTTCTAGATAAATTCCGCACTTCCTTGATCCACTCAAAACACAGAAAAAATGTGGGCCTCAGAGACATAGTATAAGAGTAAAATGATAATCTCCAAAGGTTGCTGATGTCATTTTCCTGGTCACTTATAAAAGATTAGCTTACAGTAACATCAAACTCTAATTTGTGGTAGAACATGAAGAAAAATGTTTCTTCTTCTCCTTCTTCTTCTCTTCCTCTTTCTCCTCCTCTTCCTTCTCTTTCTCCTCCTTCTCTTTGTCCTCCTCCTCCTCCTCCTCCTTCTTCTTCTCCTTCTTCTCCTTCTTCTTCTCCTTCTTCTTCTCCTTCTTCTTCTTCTTCTTCTTCTTCTTCTTCTTCTTCTTCTTCTTCTTCTTCTTCTTCTTCTTCTCCTGCTTCTTCTCCTTCTTCTTCTCCTTCTTCTTCTTCTTCTCCTTCTTCTTCTTTTTCTTCTTCTTCTTCTCCTTCTTCTTCTTCTTCTCCTTCTTCTTCTTCTTCTTCTTCTCCTTCTCCTTCTTCTTCTTCTTCTTCTTCTTCTTCTTCTTCTTCTCCTTCTTCTTCCTTTCATGGACAAAATATGATGATGGTTTCTTGTCTTCAGAGAATATCTTACCTGCCCTATGTGAACTATTTTTCCTCTCAAGAAAACTTCAAAGGAAAATGGAACTCAGCCAGCAGTGAAATTTGAAATCAAATTGATCTCATCTGCTTCAGTTTGAGTTTCTCTTAATGTTTCCAAAACCTCCTGAAGGGCAGATTTTACCATCAGCTGTAATTATGGCATTTCCATTCCAAATACAGAACTGATAAAAAGGTTTTCTTTAAGCAGAAAATTATATAAAAAGGCAAGTGCCCAATACTGACGGTGAAGGCACCACTGGGGTTATTCCAACTTGGAAAATGGATATTGGTTATGATGTGACCTAAAGGGTTGAAGGTATTGAAAGGATCAAATCTAAATAATATTTGGTCATTTTCCTAGTGTAATTTAAAATATTTATTCATTTCTGCATCACAACTATACATATTCCCTAACTTTCAAGTTGGATGTCATTTGAAAGTTAGTTTAGAATTTGAAATATATTTTTTAAAATAGCAATACTATTAAAATGGTGGTTAAATTCCCAGATGATCTCATAGAAGCTTACTTTACTTACAGAGATTAATAGAATATATTTGCTACTTTAAAACCTGTACAAAATTGTGCTTTTATAATATAAAAAATTAAATGGAAACATGTAATTGATAAAAAACAAAACAAAACAAAAAAACATGTATGTGTGTGTTTTCCAGGAAATGCAAGTCTAAAAGAGGAAATGACCTGAGCATTTGCATGGCATTACTACAAAGAGCTGTAAAAGAGAGCAACACCTAGTGACAAGTTCTGGAAGACACAGGAAATTGATAAAAGAAAAAAAAAATACTCAGAGAGTACCACCTGATGAGAATGATCTTGACTTACAGTGGGAAGAGGAACCATCATAGATCAAAAGTTTAAAGGCACATTAGAGATAATATAGACCCACCCCCTCATTTCACAGATAAGGAACCTGAGAACAATAGATGTTAAGTAACTCATCTCATGTCACAGAGAAGTTAAATCCCATATCTGACAATCGGTTCTATGTTCTTTGACTCAAAAGTCAGGACATTTTCTACTATAAGGTACTGCCAGTTAGGAAAATAGGAAGGAAATAATAAGTTCCAGATAATTACTTAAATCTTTGCAAGAAGATTGATTTTTGAAGGGACTTGTTTGTAGCTGTGTTTTGTTTCTTAGGGTTGTTGTTTGTTTGCATCCCTTGGTTCTTCAATAATATTTAACGTTTTTGAGATTAAGAATTGTGTGCTTGTAAGAAGGGTTGCTATCAATAAGATGATGATTTTCCCAAATTTTCTGGGTAGAGGCTATAAATTATGGAATAAATAAAACACAGATTGTGCAATTAGGTAGACAAGTAGGCCCCTTTTTATCATAAGGACCTCTGAAATATGTAATTCATTGATAATTCTCATTATTTGAAATCACGACTCCTTTCCTGATGGCAAAACCCAATGAAGTTTGACAAATTGACTAAATACTCAAAATATTTTTCCAAACATCAGATTTGTAAAAGTACTTATTAAAGTGGCAGCATTAAAGCATGTGAGTAGAATGCCTTAAAGAAATTTCTCATAGGTCACACCTCAATAATATATTTGAGAAAATGGGACAAGTCTAGACAATCCAGTGGAAACATTAGGAATATTGGTAAAAATCAACAAACTGGAACAACAACAAAAACAAACAATTAAATGAATGAAATGATCAAATCACAGCTGAATTATTAAGTGTATTTGATAGTAGAAACTCCAATAAGCTAGCCAAACTCATTTGTGAATTTTGGAGAATCAAAGACCATACTTAACTAGCAAAAACATAAGACCGTTGTTGAAAAGGCATATTGTTAGCTAGAGCAATGAACCTTGAATGACTGAACAACAAAAATAATTATTATAGTTATTGTCAAAGTCTCTATCATCAGGGGAAAATATTTATTTACATGGTCTGTCAATAGTATTTTTTATTTATAGAATTTTCTATTGCTTTCAACTTAATGTGATTTATAAGAAACCTAGAAGACTTCCCATTCCCCCCAAAATCCCCCTACCAAATGGGTAGGATTTCCTATTAAGGTGAATACCATACTACACATAGTGATTGAGATTATAGCAGAGAAACTTACAGAAAGGATTCAGACTACTGATAGCCTGTATATTTGAGATAATCATATTAAAGGACTATTGTTGGTGAACTCAGAAAGGCAGTCTCTACTTCTTATCAATTTCATCATATTGTAAGGGCCCTTGACAGCGTTCATTGCAATATATTGTGAGAAATCCTTTGGTCCTGCAGCAACTCAGGTAATGCCATCAACAAAGATGTGAAATGCTCTGTAAAGGTAAACCAGATAAAGTGGATCAATGTGGACCCTGGCAATATAAACCCTCTGGCATATGATAAATGCCATGAAGATACAGGCAGGGTTAATGATATTGTGCTCCTGAATTGGTCTCCATAATAAAAAAGCACCCAAAAAGGGACAATCAATCTGATGAAAATCCTTATAGATGTTTCAAAATAGGATAGAAATATTTCTGTCCAGGACGATCTTACAATAGCTCCTCAAAGATGACTAATTCTTATATACAGGATAGCTTAAAGTCTGTTCTCTTGTTAGTTTTCCAGTTACTGTCTGAGACTGCATCTATTCAACACAAACAAGATTTGACATTGACTAAACTGGGAGTACTTTGTAGGTAGGTTGAGAATCAAGGTAAAATCAGGAAGTAAGGGAAATTTGCTTTCAGTTTTATATCTTCTCCCATTTCAATGCCCCCTTCCCACTGTGTGGAATGTCCTTTTCCCCATATACAAACAAACCCAGTGCTTTCAAGCTCTATTAAGAACTTGGTATATTAGAAAGAGAACACAGCTAGAAGGTATGCCACTTGAAGTCACATTTTTCAGTCACACAATTTTTAGAAGAAAAGAAAACAATTTAAAAGAGATACAAATGGGAAAACTTTACTTGATAATGCTAAATTTAAAACAATTTTTAAATTAGCTATATAGATAAGAAGCTTATGATTTTGTGTCTGCATACACTAAAAAGTTTGTGTTTATAATGTTTTTAATTCATAAAAAAGAAAATAAAAATACACAAGAAAGACTTTAGTTCCTTTTTATATTCTGTTAAAACCCCATCCCTGATTATTTCTTAATTATGAGGCAGCATGTCATAGAAAGGAAATTGAGGAGGAATAGAATATTCAGAAAATAATCACTACAATGTTAGAAGAAATAAAAACCAAGGAATTTGAGGACTGACTGGAGAAAGGAACAATGTTTACCTCAAAAAAAGAGAAGATTTTGGGGGAAATAATTGTTCTTCACATATTTGAATATTTATAACATTAAGAAAAATCAATTTTTTTCTACGTTGTGGGAGAGAGGACAACTAAAATCATTTCAAAAAAATTAAAAGACAGGTTTTTGTTATATATGAGGAAATATTTCTGAACAAATGGAGCTATCCAAAAATGAGATAGTCTGCCTAAGGAAGTAGGGAATTCCATGAATATGAAATGTTTCAAATAGAAACTGGGAGGGAACAAGGGTTGGCCATAGTTATCAGCTGTTCAGAGATGTTGTAAAGGGTCCACACAGAGGCTGGGCTAGCTGATCTCTCAATACCCCGAATCTATTATTCCATTAATACACAGAAGATTGAAAAGGTTTCCAGGCAAAGAGAATAACATGAACATAGGTAAGAGTAGACAATGAACCAATGACTGAGACTTGGTGAGCACTTATAATTCTTTGATAGAAAATGGAACAAGAAATAGAGAAGGACTAGAGAAATAAGTTTAAAGCAGAACATGCAGAGTCAAAGAAACCAAGGAAATAGTAATTTTGAAGTAGGGAGTTTTGCCCATGTCCAAAGCTTCAAAGTAGTTAAGAAGTATAATGATCCAAAATAATTCATTGGATTTGGCAAGATGAAGGTTATTGTTAACTTCATTCAATTCAGCTTAAACTTAGTGATGAGTAAGGAATCTAGACTGCAGAAATGAAACAGAGAATAGAAGCAGCAGGTATAGATCACTAATAATGACAACAAGAAAGAAAAAACAAGTTTTATAGCATGAGAAAGCACCTGAATCTGTGACAGGGTTTTTTTTGTTTTGATTTAAAGAAGGAAAATTACTATGACACAGGCCATTACATCACTCATCAAACATTTGTTGAGTACCTATTGTGTGTCAAGTTTTGTGCTAAGTTCTTAGAATAAAAAAAAAAAGGATAAAAACAGTTACTAAATTCAAGAAGTTCAGTCTAATGGGGAAGATGACATCAAAATTACTACATATATATGTAGGTATATACGTATATATAAAGAAGATATATGTGTGCATATACATGTGTATGTGTGTATATATACACACACATAGAGACATACATATATGTATATGGGGAAAATTCAAGAAAATCAGTAGAAAGTGGCCAAAAGCATTAAGGGAGTTAGGAAAAGTCTTCTTTGATAGATTCTGAAAAAAAGATTGAACATCATGGAGGAAGAAAAGATTAGGGGAAAATATGCCCTTAAGAAGAAAGAAACATATAGAACCGAGTCAAATTTATAAGAATACACACCATTCCTGAATTGATAAATGATCAGAGGATTTAAGCAGTCAGTTTTCAGATGAAATTAAAGGTATCTACACTCTAAATCACTACTGATTAGAGAAATGCAAATTAAAACAACTCTGAAGTACCACATCACACCTATAAGTCTGGTTAACATGACAAAACAGGAGAATGATAAATGTTGAATAAGATCTGGGAAAATTGGAAGACTAATGCATTGTTGGTGAAATTGTAAACTGATCCAACCATTCTGGAAAACAGTTTGAATCTATTCTCAAAGGACAATCAAACTACATACCCTTTGTTCCAGCAATGCTGTTACTAGATATATATCCCAAATAGATCATTAAAAAGGGGAAACATCCACACGTACAAAAATATTTCTAGCAGCTCTTTTTGTGCTGGCAACAAATTGGAAATTGAGGGGATGCCCACCAACTGGAAAATGGCTGAACAAGTTTTGGTATATGAATATAATGGGATACTATTATGCTATAAAATATGACAAGCAGGCAGATTTCAGCAAAACCTGTACAAACTTACATGAACTGGTGCTGGGTAAAGTGAGCAGAACCAAAAGAACACTGTACACAGCAACTGCAGCATTGTGCAGTGATTAACTTTGATAGACTTAGCTCTTCTCAGCAATACTACGATCCAAGACAATTCTGAAAGATTCTCGATGGAAAATGCTAACCACATCCAGATCAAGTCTGAATGCAGATCAAAGCATACTATTTTCCCCCTTTTTTCTCATGTTTTTTTTTTTTTTTACTTTTGTTCTGATTCTTCTTTTAGAATATGACTTATGTGGACATATGTTTAACATGATTGTATATGTATAACCTATGTTAGATTGTTTGCTGTCTTAGGGAGTATGGAGGGAAGGATGTGAGAGAGAAAAATCTGGAACTCAAAATTTTACAAAAATGCATGTTGAAAAACTATCTTTACTTCTAATTATATATTAGAAAAAATAAAATACTGTTAAGAAATAAGAATAAAGAAAGAATGTATTCTAGTACCCTAAAACCTTTATATTAAATCGGAATTTGGAAGGCTTCTTAGCTACTGAATCTGAACAACCCAAACCACTCTTTTATCTCATTTTAAAGTAGAAGACCCTAATATTCAGATTTACTGAATAGCTTAGATGCTTCAAAATATTTTTCGTAATTGCCGGTACTTCCACCAACAGGAATGGACTAGACTACGTAGGTCAGGGCATTGTGTCCATGACCTTGAAATTAAAGTATATGGCTTTATTTGGAAATAGCTTTCAAGGACTCTTCTGTTGCGTGGTATAGTCAAGAGACTATTGAACTTGGAGGTGTGAATTTGGACATTTATCATTTGCGTGGTAATAAACAAATAATGCCTTATTTCTGTACCTTAGCTTCCTTTTATGTTATATGAGAAAATATATAATATCTCAAGCTTTTGGTAGCTCAAGTTCCTACCTCTGGAATCCGAGGCTGCTGACTGGTGAGCATGCACCCAGATACACCCAGACCCCATACTACCTCCTTTTTCATCTCCATTCCATTCTCCTTAGTTCCAGTTTTTGTATCTGACCTGTATATCAAGCTCACCCTCTTGGGGTCCTAGCCTTATGATTAATGAATTTTCAATTTATCTTACCTGGAACCAAACCAACCATGCCAATTCTCTACTATCTCTTTGCATACTACTCTCTCTTCTTGTATCCCAATCCAGTTTTAGTTCTAAGAAGAGTAATCACGTCACAATTGCCATTCCTGAAGTGAGTATTATTTTAGTCACCATTCCTTCTAACTTCCAATCACAATCTTTCTGTCCACAATTACTCTGGATATGTTGTTGCCTCTTATTAGAATGTAAACTGCTTGAAGTCAGAGAGTGCTTCTCTTGCTTATAAGCTATATAAGTAGAGCTTAACATAACACATATCAAATCAAAAGACTGGAAAATGAACAGAACTGGAAACATAAAATCTAGGGCATTAGTAAAATCTCAGTCCCTAACTAACAGCATATTCTAGAACAACATATTGAACATCTTAGCTTTTTACAAGCTCAGAATGTCTAAGTAGGCAGTCATTGTTTCATGGTTCTGAGTGTCTAGTAGACTGTACACTCTTTGAAGATAGGTATTGGTTTATTTTTAATTTTGTGTCCACAATGATGATCACTTACAAGTTACTTTAATGTTTGCTGATTAAAAGTAAATAAATAAATGACAGATTATTCATAAAAATGGAAAACCTTATGTGTCAAGGAGTCTATCATAAAGATGATAAACTAGAGAAGACCAGAGGATAGTTATACTATTGGTGCAGTTTTGGGAGGTTGAATCAATAAGTCTTTTTAAACAAATTTACTATATTCCATTTGCCATTGAGACGACTGAGGAAGCAAAGAAAGGGAAAAACAAACAATTTAAACATATTAAAATGTCAACAATAACCAACTCTTTGCTCTAGGAGCTGAAAGTCTAATAGGAAAGATAGCACACTTGAAAAAATATATATATATATATACACCTTATAATGAAAAATGGGAGATATGAAATCCTGAATTACATACAATTACTTATTTCTAACTCTATACAATTCTAAAATGCAATCAATTCTTCATTAAGTGAAGTGTAGTGAATACAACATTCAACTCAATTGTTCTTTTCACCAGGAAATATAGGGCTCTCTCTCAAAAAAGGAACTTTCAGGCAATACTTTCCTCATTTCTCTTACACAAAGCCTGCTTCACCTCTTAAAAAAGTGAAAATTAAACTTATCACTTTGAACATGTAAAGAGTTAATTCCCCTCACACACTTACATACTTCCTTCAGTGTACTTCTCAGTACCCTTTGAAACTTATTTGAAAATACACAGAGAGTTGTTGAGGGAAAAATGAATATAAATTACAATATTTCCTTTGAAGCTTCCTGAAAAGCTGCCAGTTCTGCTTTATACATAAAATCTTAAAGCATAGAAGTTCCAAGAATTCCTGTTTAAATAAACTTTGAAAGTGTTTCTGCAACATTCTATCTGCAACCCACATTGTTGTTTTCCAAGACCAGTTGGAAAATGTCATCCCTTAGTCTCTAAAAATTTCATCAAGGATCCTTTATTTTTACATTGAATATTGACTTTATCATTTATCAGAAAAGTAGACTTTCATGGAGTCAGTCATATGATTCATGCTTGGTTAATTATAATGCAGTTAGCATTTCTACATTTGGCTATCTTGGTCCATAATAATTACCTGGGTACAGACAGACTCTTGTTTGTTGAAATACTTTTTGAGGTTCTGTTGGCATGGATTTGTGGAACACAAATACAAAAATGGATCTGTGTTCCTATTGATGAAGGTATTCCCTCCAGCAGTACATACCATAATCTATTCATGCCTCCATCTCTTCAATAATTCTTGTATCCATCCTCATCAAAGCTCAGAATAGATAGTCCATCCAATATTTTGACTTTTTTCACTTTCCCTGCCATTATGCGGATACCAGAGAGAGGTTCAAGCTTTCCATACTTCACTCTCTACTTGTGGGCAATTTATCTTTTTTTCATCACACTTATCTTTGGTTATGTCCATTACCATTCTTGTTTGTAGTCACTTATCAATTGTAGCCTGTCATCTATGCACACTTAAATTGCCTCTCCATTGCCCTTTGAGTACTAATTACCAGAAAATATTTTTATAATGTAGTGTTCCTTGATTTTCAGCTATATAATAATTCTAGTGGAATATTTGCATTAATAAGAGGAGTCTTTGTTTCAGAGATATGTTTAAAATCATTATGAAAAAGGTATGGATTTGATAGGTATGAGTAGGTGGTGAAGCGGTAGTTTTTGAGTTGTGTACTTGAAGTTGAGGAACACCCCTAGAGGGAGGAGGGCAAATTCTTGTGAGTCCAAATTTGCCAAGCCAATTGCTACTCTTTGCCATTGTTAACTTTCATAAACCTGAAAAAGCATATTAGACTGATTGAGTAGATTATAAAGGTCTATGTCTACTTGATGGAAATAGTATCATTGTATTTGAACATAACTTTCATAATTTGACCACCAGTTTCAATACCAAGGGAGGGAGAAGTGACATTCAAAAGCACCAAGTTCTATCTATTCAACATACAAGTTGGCAGCCTGTTCAGCTATGTCATAAGTAAAAACTTCACCAGGATTTATATTCTTACTGAGCTTCTTGCCACTGAAGAAGCCCTGCAGAAGTTTCTTCTTATGGGGGATATGAATGGAACCAGCCATCAAGATAATGTCATAAATAGTGATTTATCCAGTTTGGTATCCCTTATAGCCTTTTCCACAGGGTCCAGTGTGCTATGGAAGAAACCAGCATTCACCTATTCAAAACAGGTATGGATGATAAAGGTATAGAAGTTATTACCTTCATAGAGAGAGTGAATCTCAGTACTGGGTCTGGTTACTATAAGAGAGGGTATACCTTATATATTCACAAGAGGTATGCATTCAGTAGACAACTCTCTTATTTTCACTGGTGTCCTTCTTATGTTTTTGCTTGAATTCAGCAATGAGGACTGACCAGATGGTTGTCATAGTCCTCCCCATCCAAGTAAGTATCCCAGGTTTATATTCAATTTAAAAGATATCTTCAAGATAGTAAGAACTGAGAAAACAAAAGTGATATTTTCAAGGACAAAGAGCAGCATACTTGTTTGGTAGCAAACTTCTTGTGTAAGCCATGAGGAATAGCAGATTTTTGAGCAATAAGCAAATAGGCTCATTGATGATTCAGAACACATTAAGACCAGTAATTCTTTAGAAACTTTGGGAATTAGGAAACCCTGGACTAGGTTGGTAATGTTGGGAAATGATCTTGAAAGGTCTTCTCAAACTGAACTTCAGCATTTTCTTTCATCATGATCAAGATCATGAAGATTCTTCCAGATAAAACTTTCAGTCCCCTTGTAGACCTCAGACCTGCCTGCATCATTCAACACTGAAAAGCCAGTGCTTTTGTTATGACTGTACATATCATCAAATCTGTGACTAATCAAATGTTTGGCATCAAAGACTGTTGATTGTATTCATTTCAACTTAATTCTTTGTACCATGATTGATTAAATATTCTGTTAACAAAAGTGTTGTTTTTAGGGTGACCCTATTTCCTTGATCATTAGCAATGATCTCTGTCTTCCCATACTGGAAAACTCCCACACAGAAATAAGTGCCTCAAAGGTCAATACTACCTGTCTTTAGGCATAGTTTTTCAATTGTTTGGGTCATAGCTGACTGACACAGAGCAAAAAGGAGTTGCTGTTGCACTGAGTGAATCTCAATTATATTTTCCCCCAATATTCTATTGCGATCTATAGTTTTTTCTTTACCTTTCTGTTGGCTTTAGATATTTTTTTAAATATTACTAAACTCTACTGCAGACATTACCTGACCATGTAGCTATATTATATTTCCTTTAGATTTTCATGTAAGTATTTAGAAGTTATGTCATTTGATACATATATAATTAATACTGATATTGTTTTTCTTTTCATTTCTTTTAGGTGCATTTAACATTATTATTATTTTATCTGTAATTAACATAACAACATGCTTTTTTATTTAACTGAACCATATAAATAACTTTTATTATAATACTTCACTTTAAACATATATGTTAATATTTTAATGATTTTTTTCTAATATGCAGAAAAAATATGGGGATATTTTCCCTAATTCATTTGTTAGACTTTTTTTCTTTTATCATTAAGTTCAGTTCAATAACATTTTAAATTGTGTTTGCTTATTACATTAATACAGATTCTAATATTTGACTTTCTTTATAAATTTGTATTATATTCCTTTTAAAAATAACAACAAAAATCCAGCAGGAAGTACCTGCAGATCTTCTTTCTCCTTGAAAGGATTTGATCTTATGTTTCATTCTTACATAAAGATAAGCCCCATTTTCCCATTGGGAAAAAAGGGGTATGCACACACACATTTATATACACACATATAAACACATATAAATACCACACATAAACATATTTGTGTATATGTTTATAGAATCTATTTTGTATTACCTCTGCCCAATAGGAATATTATTTGTGTCCCAAGTCAATCTCCCCATTTCTCTGTCTAAACGATATTTTTATCAATTTTAAGAAATATAAATTTACTTCTTCTTTTTCTCTCCTAGGATATTTTTGCTGATTTTTCTCTATGAAAATATCAGTATTACTTCTCTCTTTGTTCTTTAAATGACATTCAGAACAGTTGGAACAATAGTTGAAATCTTTTCATATCATACAGTCTTTCTGTGATCTCTTAGACATTTGTTCTTTGTGGATGTTATATTTCCTTGTTTGCTATTTTCATCTAATCCATGTTTTCCTTACTGTAAATGATTGAAAGACCTATTTTACTTGATCTTTATTTTTCACATTTCATTGTAATATATGCCATTTTAAAATTCAAGCCTATGTATTACGCTTTTTGCTATATTATATTCCAACACATTCTTTCATTTGAGAAGCAAATGAGTAATGATATGGGATTAAAATTGTTTTTGTTTTTGTGTGAACTGGACCTCTGGAGACCATACCCTAGAGGAGCTAAGCCACTTAACTTAGCATATCTCACCTTGCATCTATGCTGTCCTGAATTATACAAGCTAATTATAATTAGCTGGTCCCAAAAATAATTATGATTCAACCCAGCCAACTTCCTGCCATCTACCTTCTTGTTGCCTATGTCCTCCATCACTATTGCCAGCACCTTCCCCACTTTCCCCCTCTTGCCCTGGTAAAGCAAAACATATTGAGAATTGATAGCCTCCAAGAAAACTCAATGAAGCACATTATTTGAATAATAATTATTTGAGTAAAAGAACCTAAGAACTACTTATATAAAATTGTACAAATGTTTTTAGATAATGAAATAAATGAACAGTTACATAGAATCCACAAGCCTTCTACAAAGAAAAGCCCAAGTTTAACTCATCTGGAAATGTAGTTATTAAACCACATCCTTAAAAAAATGTCTTGCATGCATAATATTAGTAAGAATTAATTAGTGAAAATTATCCTGGTCTACACATTACTCCTCATTCATGAAACCCCATCTCCCATCTATGTATGTCTTCACTGGTTATCCACTATAACTTGAATGCTCTTCTTATCACCTCTACCTATTCAGTTTTCTGACTTCCTTTAAGCCACAGATAAAAAACTACTCAATGTACTCTTTTCCTTCTGTTTCCAGATGCTAGGCTTTTTTTTTTAATCTAAAGTTAAATTTCATTTCCTCTCTTTGGTTCTTAGATTTATCTATTTATATTAATGTTGCATAGAATACTAACTCCTTTAAGATGGAGAGTAATTTTTACTTTTAACTTTTATCTCCAAAAGCAAGTTTTGTTACACTTTGTTTCCATTTAATTTTTAACTGATATTTGTGATTCCATCTATATTTTTTTTCTGTTTCAACACCGCCTTTTTCTTTTCCAGATAATTCTTTCCCTTATTAAGATTCTGTATTGCTTCTGCATTATGAGAAGCCAGTTATCAGTTTTACCAAGCATTCTATTAATGAACAATAATTTCTTCCCTTATCTCTTGCTTTCTTTTATTTTCTTGAATTTCTAAACAACTTGGCAGTTTCCTATAATTATTTCATTCTTATTCCAAAGGGTTGAATTCTTCTTGCAAATTTGCTCCATTTTTCTGGAAATTTTTTCTGCTCTCTTTTTCCTTATAGTGCTAATTCCTTCATTCGTTTTTGTGTTATTTCTTTGAGTTTTTCTTGTAGCATTTTTCTTTTCTTCTATTATTGTTGCTATTATTTTATTTTTGTTGCATTTTTCCTGTTTTTTCTATAATTTAGTGAAGGTGGGCTTAGTCTACTTGACTACCTTCCTAAAAGTCCAACAAGGCCCCTTTTTGTTGTACCTTAAACCCAAGTCATGAAAGTTCTTTACTCTCTAAAAAAAAAAAACACAGTCTTAATTGTATTTACTTTTCTTTAAGACACTAGAATTTGAGCAGGATGACAGGTAAGGAAAGAAGAAATGGAATCTAGACTTAGCAGAATTCTGCATTAAATTGTTATGGTCATAATAATACCTATTGCATTCATTTTGGGAAAATCGAGGTAGAAAGTGAGGTTCCTTTAGAGTCTGACAGGATTTATGTCTCAGAAAAGGATTTAAACCTGATGTATTCATAAGAAATAGAAATTTAGCATCAGTAGAAAGTAAGATTCTTTGTAAAGACTGCTCATTTCAAGAAGTAATTACTGGAATGAAAGAATATGCACCAGAGATTGAAAACATATTTTGAGCCAGATTGGTCCTCATTTAAAAAAAAAAAAAAAAGCAATACAAAGCTGAAAACTTGCATATTTTTTCAGACTAATGAATTAGTAGTAAATCTCTTGCTTTCAAAACCAATATGATTCCATTCCTCTCTCCATCTCTCCACTTTTTTTTTCGTTATGGATCAACACACTTTTTGTAAAATGGGTAATTTTTATTGGATATTTATACAGAGCATACTTTCTATCTAAAGTATTACTGCTTCCAAACCAAACTTTGGAAGAAATCTACTTGAATTAAGCTAGTTTTGGTAATAATAACAAGCATTATTTAAATTAATGATATATCTATCTGAATTACATATGAGATATAAAATTTACATATACATATACACACATGTGTGTATATGTGCATATTTACATACATGTACTTAAACAAATGTACACATGTGCATGTGTGTATATACATATACATACGTGTTTATATCCAAGAGATGTTAAAGTGGAAAATCAAATCTTATATTTTGCAAAATCTGAATGCCTGAATGTGATCACACAAAATGGTATCTTGTTTTCCCAATACTCTAATAGCAAGATTTTCCCTATTTTTTACCTACATGGTGTAAGCTATGATTCTTCTCAGTTTATTTCTTCCTTAGCCTCAGAGCACTTTGGACAGTGCCTGAGACATAATAGGAACTTAATGCTGATTGACTGATTGATTAGAGCGGTTTAGTTAGTCTTTCCTCAATCCATCACAACCTTTAATCCTTTTCACATAGAGTCACTGAAGCACCATTTTTCTTAACTGAGAGCACTGGGACCAAAGTCGGTAAGTCCCAAATTCAAATGTAGGCTCTGAGATTTATTACTTATATGGTGCTGGGCAAGCAATTCAGCCTCTGTTTACCTCAGTTTCCTTATTCTCTCTGTCTATAGGTGTGTGTGCATGTATGTATGTATGTATGTATATGTGTGCAGGTGTGTACATACATATGCACATGCATACTTATGTGCATGTGTGTGCATATATATACACACATGCAAACATACATCTATATGCATACATATATACATGCACACCTACCTAACAGGGTTGTGTGAGAAACAAATGTGATTACATGCACATATGCATGCATACATATGTATGTATATGTGTACATATATGCATATGTGTGTATATGTATATAATGCTTAGAACAGTGTCTAGAATATAGTAGCCATTTAATAAATAACTGATGCTTACTCCTTACTTTAAAATATCTCTGAAAAATGATATTTATAATACTCTTACAGGAGACCTCTAATGGTCAGGTATAAACTACCCCCTGAGGCAGTCCATTCAACTTTGGAAAGATGAACTTGTTAGGGAGCTTTTACTATATACATAAATACACACATACATGCATGCATGCATGAACACATGCATAGATATGCACATATACACATATTATATATGCACATACATGTATGTGTATACATACATATGCAATATGTATAAGTATGTATATAATACTATTTGGTGTGTATGTGTATGTATGTATACATGTATATACCCATATATCATATGTGTGTATGCATGTGAGTATGAAAATAGCATGCCATCTCTTTTAGTCCTGAGTTTCTCTCCATAATAGTATCTAATGAAGCATGGTAGGAGAATGAAGGATTTTGAGCAAGAACATATAGTTCAAATCCTAACTCTGCTATTCATTAGCAAAGTGAACTTGGAAAAGTCACTTCACTGAATCTCATTTTTTCTTTGGATTGAGGGAGTAACATTGATAATGATTTTGTTTCTAGTCCTTAATCTTAAAATGTATTTAATTAGGCTGACAAACCAAAAAGGGGACAGGTGGATCATAAAGTATATAAATATAAAAGTTAGCAATTCATTTTGATGAAAACATCAAGAATGCTGTTAACTTAATATTATTGCACAGAAAGTGAATATTACTTGTAGGAACAGCTCATGATGTTCTACAATGGAGTTGGAATCAGAATACATGGATATAAATCCAAGTTCTAATATTCATTGTGCCACTTCAAATAAATTACTTAACTTGACTCAGTTTGGAATTTTTAGCTATAAAATGGAAATAACAGTACTGGTAGTACCTATTTTGATAGGCAGAATGACATAATAAATAAAGGTCAATGGTGTAGGTCAGTAAGGCTCCCTTTCAAGTCCTGCTTCTCACATAAATGGTGTTCTAAATGTCAGTACAGTTTTAAACCATTAAAGATTAAATGCCTTAAACGATACTAAGACTTTTGGGATACCCTATATACTGACTGTGTGATCATGGGCAAATCACTTAATATTTTATTAGCACAGGCATTGTCCAAGAACAGGTTACAGATGAGATATTGAGAATTTTTGATGGAGGGATATTCCATACCAGGAGTTTCCTATGAATGACAGCATGGTTCCATACCCCTCCCACTACTCCAAAAAATGTAATAACCTATATTATATGGTTCTTTAGTGCTTTTGAAGATTCAATGGATTATTATATATAAAATGGTTTTCATGTCTAATTAAGTGTCAATTTTATTAGAAGGACTGCTGAATCCTTGATCTTACTGGAATTTCCATCCATTTTTCACCATCAGTGGTTCAAAAATGACTATACTCTTGATGGATGAAAAAGAAAAAAAAACAACCTTTAGTTTTAGGTTGTTTTGAGGAAGTTATCCAACAGTGTAATCTTTCACAGTGAAAGTTAAACATAGTTTTACTTCTGTCACTTGACAAATAATACTATTGACCCAAGTTATAGATTGGAATTCATGCACCGTGCATCTCAGTCCCCTTTGAGCTTCTATCTTGACTTTAGCAGAATACAAATACATGAGCATCAACCTAACCCTTTAAAATCAACTACTTCAGTTGACTGTCCAGGACTTTTTCAGTTAGTAGCTATACTAATGGTAATAGAGTTATTATTACAGTCAGCTATCGATATCAACACCTTATCATGCTCTATTTTAGAGAGTCTAGAAAAGACAATCTTTTTAACAAAAACAGTAACATCATTACACCCATCACTGAGCATTTGATAAATGATTAAATTGCTATGGCCACATCTGCATGTGACTTTTCAAACTAATGAGTTATGTTCAGAATGTTGAGTAAAAGCATAACCGATGTAACAATCCAAACATTCAAGGTCATTGAAATCAACGAGAACTTCACATGGCAACTAATCATTTTATGTTTTTAGAAACAATTGTATTCTTAATAAATTTATAAAGATTATATAGATTGATGTTTCATTTTTATGTGGAAAAATGTGTGCACTGGTAATATTTTCATAAAAGCAGATGTAAAAGAAATGTTGGGATTCTTAAGTTGGATTTCTTTGAAATATTACCATCAAAATATTAAACAAAGTCTGGATAACAATAAGGTGGATAGCAATGAGAAAATATAACTCAGATTACCAACATTTTTTTTACTTAAAAAAACAACTTTTCCAAAGCATGCATAATATATATTGTAAAGTCAACCTATATACATGTACTGTTTGTTGACAGAATGTTTTAAAAAGTGGTAAATCTCTCATCCTAAAAGAGTAAAACTGCATTGAATAATCATAAAATATCACAACTGGAAATAATCTCAAAGTCTAATTAGTCAAACCCATACCTTATCAAAAATCTCCTAGACTGAATATTCATCTAGAGTAGACTTTACTCTAGTATGTCTAATGGTGTGAAGGGATTCTATTTCCCCATGAAGCAACTCACTTCACTTTGAAATACCTCTGACTGTTAGTAAACAGCTTTCCTTACATGAAGGGAAAACCCACCTCTATTTAACTTCTATATTTTTCTAGTTCTTCCCTCTGAGATGAGGCAATTTAGTCAATGTATATTGTCAGTATATTTAGTCAATATATATTTCTCCATATAATTTAGTCAATTATAAGACATAACAACAGAGCAAGAGCCTATTGCCTCTTATTTCTCACACACTTGAAGACATCTACCACACTCTGTCTAAATCTCTTCTCTTGGCTAAACTTCCCTCTGGATATCCTCCTTGTCTATTAAATGTGGTGTTCACATAATTAACATTTGCAATTAATAGGCATTCTGTTAGTATTATTACAATGGGAGAGTTCTACGAACTATGTATGGACAAAAGCTTACCTATAAAGATAAATCCATCCATGCAAATCAGTTAACTTCCTTATTAATCAGGTTTTTTGTTCTGAGAATAGTCATTCAAAAACTAAATTGGCTTGGATGTAAAAGGTAAATGTAGCAAGATTATATATAGCCACTGACTTTCCCTGGTCACAGAGGACAGATAATGAAGCAATCTTACCTCCTCCCAATAAAGAGGAAAGGTTTACCAACGCAAAATGTTTCATAAGTAGTAAGATACCACTACGATGTTAATTTGATTTGGGTTAATGTTTTTTTTTCTTGGTTTCTAGGAGAATGAGGAACATATTAGAAAACAATAGTGCTATGAAACAAAGGATCAAGTAAATTCTTTAAAAGAAGGTTTAGACCAAAGCAGACAGTACATTTCCAAAGTTTATGTTATTGAAAAAAATGTGCAGACCTAATGTGCTGAAATTTTTCTCCATATAATCGAGTGCGGCATATCGTCTTGTTATATTTTCTCTGAATGATCCTCTTTATTGACAAGCTTACTGTAAGTGATAAAAAAAATGGAAGCATTAAACAGATGTTCCAAATGTGTTTATCAAGGGAAGAGTTTCTCCAGAAATACAAACATAAACCTGTGACTCAACCTAACGTTTTTCCCACCGGTCATGGTAAATGCAAACTTTCTTAAGTAAATAAATTTAGTTTTTGTTGTTCAGTTGTTTAGTCATACCTTTCATGACCCCATTTGGGGTTTTCTTGGCAAATATACTGAAGCGGTTTGCACATTTGCTTCTCTAGCTCATTTTACAGATGAGAAAATGAGGCACAGAGTGTTAAGTGACATGTCCAGGGTCACGCAGTTATTAGGTGTCTGAGGCGAAGTGTTTGAACTCGGAAATATGAGTCTTCCTGATTTCAACCCTGATATTCTATCCACTGTGCCACTTAGCTGCCCGGTAATTTAGTCAATTATAGGACATAACACTGGAACAAGTTTTGTAGAAACCATCAAATATATATAATGTGTTAAATAATCAAAAATAACTTTTACCATACTTACAAAATTTTTAGCAGTTTTCTGTCTCAGTAGATTTCTGTTTTATTGACATCCATATCTTCCATTGATGGCAGCTAGATGACACAGTGGATGGAGCGCCAGACCTGGAATTAGGAAGACTCATCTTCAAATCTGGCCCTAGATACTTACTAGCTGCGGGACTCTGACTGAGGCACTTAACCTTGTTTGCCTCAGTTTCTGCATCTGAAAAAAAAATGAGCTAGAGAAGGAAATAGCAAGCTACACCAGTACCTTTGCCAAGAAAACTACAAATGAGGTCACAAAGAGTTTGATATGACTGAAATAAGTGAATAACGATAAACATTCCGTTGACAGACATGACAATTTTGCTATTGTAATATTACATGAATGTAAAAGTCATGCTTTTTTTTTACCAAATTCTTATTGTTCAATAAATACAAACATCTTCTAATTAATGCATTTTCTAGGAAAATTCCATAAAATAAGGCAGCCTTTGAAAGAGCAATTTTATGAAGTTAAAATAGTGAAAAATCAGCTCTTTGGGGTTTGGGCAGTAGTATAGGGAGACTCATGGATTCTAGTTCCAGCTCATTCACTAATAAGCTGTGTGAGGTGGGCCTAGATTTAATCTCTCTAGGCTTCAGAGGAATCATGATAAAATACAAAGAGCATTTACTCTATAGTCAGAGAACCCACCTTTAAATCCTATCTCTGAAGTTTACTGCCTTTGTGATCTTAGGCAAACCATTTAATATCCCCAAGCCTTTTTCCTCATCTGTGAAATAAGGAATTAGATGAGATAGCCTCCAGCTCTACCTCTCTGAAGTTATCATCCTCAGTTGTCAAATTAAGCTGATAGTCTTTAAGAGCTCTGCAGCTTTAAAATTCCATGATACTACAAAAGCAATATTAAACATTTAATAAGCACACTGTCCAAACTTTAATAATTACAGTACAAGTAATTAAGATCCAATTCTAGTAATAATGCACTTAATATGAAGATAATATTGCTGACCTGTGATCAACAGGAACAAACCTCACCTTGGCATTTTTGTGGATTAGAGGCCTACATATTTATGAATTGTTCAGTTAGGGTTTTGGTATTTGCCTTTTTCAGAGAGTTCCCCATTTTTGGGGGGGGGAGTTAACTCTTATACATGAGGACCAAACCCTTTGTCTTAATCTCACTGGGCATTCTTCTGTTCCTCATACATGATGTTCCATCTCCCACATCTGTGCTTCACACTATCTCCCAAATTTGCAATGTATTCCTTCATATCTTTTTCATAAGGTCACTCTCTTTCTTTAAAATTCAGCCTCAAGTACTATCATCTGCATTAAATCTTTTCTGATTATCCCAACTGCTAATGGTCTCCTCATTATTTTATGATTAATTACTTATATATGAATGTTTCTTAACTTTATTTTTATACTCTCAGTCTCTCCTAACCTCCTTAAAACATAAGTTTCCTAAAAGGTGAAATTGTCTTATTCACATCACTTCATATAGTGCCTGGCACATAGTAGGTCCTTAATGAATAGCAGTTTAATTGATATTTTGATCAAACTGAACTGAAAAAATAATAATCCTCTATAGGACTTTTGCATTTAGGTTATAAGTGTTCTAATATACAGTCAAGTAGAGAATTGACTCATGATACAAGCAAACTACCTAGATATTTAAGGCAAGTGTACTTTACTCAGAATCATCTGGTTAAATGATTCACATAATTTCATTTCCTTTACAATCTGTCATTTTGACTGTCATTAGTCAATAAAATCTTATCTGTGTCAATTTTGTGTATAGGTACATGCATTTTGATGGGTTTTTAAGAGAGAATATTAAATGTGATTGGCAAATAGTTTGATCAAAATATGGGATATATTTCTTCCTATTGGTCATAAGGGGTTATCTCTACTCCTTTAGCAGCACAAAAATCTTTGAAGCTAAATTTCACCAAGAGTGGAACTCTCCCTCGTTATAACAAGATAAAATAGGTCAGGCCTGCATGGGACCAAACTAAAAGAAACCAATTTTCTAAATAGTTTCCCTAGCTAGAAGATGGGCAGAAGAAAATCTTGACTTTCTATAAAGGTGAAATAGGCCATAATAGGGAAAGGGAAAGAAGAAATGGAAACCCATTGCTTATGAAATGGAAAGCTGTCTTTTTGTAGTTGTAGAGGACATGGCATCATCACCATCATCATTCCTTCTTGGTTATTATACACGAGAGTATCTGTCAGTATTATTCCAGTTATTTTCCAATAGGCAGGGACCAAAAATGAATTAGTTGACATGCTCACATATGGATTCTATAGCGAAAAGAATATTATATCTTAGCTTCTAGGCAAAAGTTCATATATACAACACAGACTAGTAAGAAGGATGTTACAGCATTTCAGTTTCTGGCAGATACTTTGCTAATGTATACGCCCAGCAAAGCTATTCATTATTCTCTAGAGTCAGGTTTGGAAGTTACTTGTATCTTTGGAGATGTTTAGCCCTACTTGACTTCTAATGCATCTTATTGATTCTGTCATGCCTGCTGCTTTCTGCTATAATCATGGCTTGTGACATATATTTATTTTTAATGAAATGTGTGTATGAGTGTGTTTACTTCATCATTTGAGATAGTTACAGAAAACCTAGGATGTTACAAAACCAAGCATAGGGATCACTCATTACATTAGTAATTAAATATACTTGTTGATTAATTTGATTCATCCAACCTTATCAAGCAATTGATCAATAAACAATATTATCTTCCTTAAAGTCTCAGATCAGGGACACTTTCCGATTTGAAGCTTTTCTTACTGTCCTGAATTATAAGTCTTCTGTCCTCCTTCAATTCCTTTGCATTTACTTATCCTTGTGATGAGCTGTATTTCCTTCAAGGCAGGGAAGATCTTATTTTTGTCTTTGCTTAAGTAGCATCTAACAAAATGTGTTCACATAATAGGAGCTAGATAAATGATTCTTCTTCATGCCAGACGTTTTATTCATATCTGCCTGCAACAACGTTTTGCTGATCTCTGTACATTTATCTCTGTTAGACCTTTCATTGACTCATGTATAATGTCTACAAATACTTCGAAGATAACTTATTGGAGAAGCACATAAGGATAATAACTAAAACCAATCCTGTAGGTATTGTATTTATTAGAATCAGTTGTTGTAAATGATAAAAGATAAACTACTTTGGAATGCAGTTATGAAAAAATTTGGTATTCTATAGGGCCCATTATGTAAAATCCAGAAATGAAACTATCAAATTTAACCTAAAGGAGATAGATTGCTTGTATCTTAACCATAGATAATAAAGTCATATTCAAATTTAGCTTCCTTTAAATTTAGGCAAGAAAAAATGTATAATTATATAGTTCTTAAGGCTACTAAATCAGGTCTACTGTGACTTCTGATCCAGTTCTATTAAACCATTATAGAAGAAAGGTATTTTCTAGCATGTTGCCAACTCTTTCATATAGTATATAGATATCATTACCGTATCTTTAAGAGGCAGTGAGATCTTAGAGTGACCCTTTAGCTGTCATTCTATGAGGAGTCAATGATGAGTCTGAAAGGTTATGTTACCCTAAAGAGACCATTTATGATGATGACTGATGATGAAAGGACAAAGAAAAAAATGAAAAATATTTTAAGAGAACCAATTTTATCATTTATTTTGAGAAGAAATATGACAATAATTTTTCAGATGATTTAATTGATATTCTAAAAGAATTGAATGGTGGGATTATGTTTCTGGAATTGAGGAGTCAGCATTTGTAATCATAGTTAAAGGGAGTTTTGGTAATATACTTTCTCGTAGCTGATTACATTGTAAATATTTTGCTGTTTTGTTGGTGCTGTATTGTTGACAAATAGTGCAGATAGCAACTTCAATATTTATTTAAATTTAGAATGCTAAGGGTATTGATATAGAAAGATGAGTAAGAGCTTATATATAAACAGATTTCTCTAGTTTATTAAGCTTGTTTTTAGTATAACGTCTCTGCTTATACCCCAAACTAGCTATTTCTCATGACTTCCCATTTTCTCTATATGATACCCACTCTTCTTATATTCATTCAGCCTCAATTATTAAATCACCCTTGATTTCTCCCTTTTTCTTGCTTTCCAGATCTAAACATTTATTAAGTACCATCAAATATAACTCTGTAGAATCTTTCAAAACCCTCCTTTCCTTTTATTTTCCAACTAGCACCACTCTAGTGCAGAGCTTAGTGAACTCACTTCTAAATCATTTTAATATCTCTTTGTCTGATCTATTTTCCTATATTTAATCACTCCACTCCCAGTTAGGTTAAACTTAAAACACAACTCTGAATATGTCAGCTATGTGGTGCAGTGAATAAAGCACTGTCCCTGGAGTCAGGAAAGACTGAGCTCAAATACAGCACCAGAAACTTACTATGTGACCCAGGGTAAGTCATTTAATGATCATGGACCTCAGTTTCCTCTTCTGCCCCAGGCTGTTATGAAGATCCAAGAAGATAATATTTGTAAAGTGCTTAGTGCAATGCCTTGGCGCAGAGTAGGTACTTACTAAATGTTTCTTGCCTTCTCCCATGGCATCACCCTATTGAGAAGCATTTAATGACTTCCTCAGTGTCTTTGTGAATTGAATTCAAACTCACAAGCCAAGAACTCAAGAACTTCTGAAGCATAAAACCAATTTATCTGTTTTCATATCCCATCATTTGTGTATCTGCACTCCTAGCTCCTACTGAATTAGACAACTGTGCATTTCAGAAATTCACTCTCTGTTGTCTTTTGCTCAAAAAGCCCCTTCTTTCATCTGAAATTATCTCTATCCTAATCACGGCCTGGTGAAATTTTATCTATCCTTTAAATTGCAACTTTTTTTTCTCATCCTCTGAAAACCCAATCTAGTCACCTCAGAAGAAAAATATTTCTCCCTACTTTCTACATCTATTTTTTGTACCTTTCTCATGGCACTTAACACATTTTTTTGTAATTATTTATGTACATATTTTATCCTTTGTTGAGTGATCCACTGCTTGAAGGCAGGTGTGATGTCTCTGACAATACCCCAAGCCTTGCTCTGAGAAGCAGCTGAACAAATATTTGTGAATAAATGAAAAGTTTGAAAACAGATCCTATCCCCGATCTCTCATCTCTAAGCCCTATGCACCAGAATATGAAGATGAGTGAGATGCAGATGCAGGGAATTCAACTAAGTAGACTTGAATTGCTGATTAAGCTAATCTGCTCTCTTTTTTTCCAAAAGACAAATAGAAGTAATAATTTACTCTTTTATTTTTAAGATATTTTATGTTCTCTTTGTTTCTCCATCATTAATAATTCTATGCTCCTAAAAGAACAATCCTTTGTTATAGGTAATCATGAAAAACAAATCAATATGCTGAAAAGGTTTGCATCATTCCATACCTCTAAAACACCACCCCTTCATTGGGTAGAAGGTAGACTTCACTATCGGTACTCTTAATCTTCTTATTCTCTTCAAAACCCACTATGTGTTTTTCTTTCACTCTACCTTTATTCCAGCTGAATTTCCCAGGAATGACTTTAACATCGTCTTTCCATCTAAATCTTTTAAGGCTAAACTGGAATCCTGCCACTTCCATAATGCCTTCCCTGACCACTTAAGTGCCCCTTATCCAAAGAGCTCCCTTTTTTGTCTAATTACTCTAGTACTTTCCAACATTGTGCAGACCCCAGTGGAGAGTTATGCAAAGAAAATAAAGGTAATATTTATGGGTTTTACTTTTCTACTTATTATTCATGTAATACTATATACTCCCTTGTATGGCTAGTTATTTTTTGCATATTTATGGTATTTACCCAATAATGGGGTCGGCTTGTGTTGATTTACACACAGATATTTAATGAATGTGGTTTATTGATTTGCTGATATTTCAGATGTCCAATGTGATTACTGAACATCGTTGAGTTGATAAGATATTGTTATATTAGTCCTAAAATAGCCAGCAAGTCAATAAACATTTATTAAGAGACTACTATGTTCTAGGCACTGTACTAATTGCTAGAGCACTAAGTACTCTAAGGAGTACAATGATTCTGAATTGCCCCTCTATAGCCCTCTTTCTAGACTGTGAGTGGTTAAAGAAAAGACTTTATTGTGCTATCCACTTAGGGGAATCAGAATTAATGCTCCAAAATTAATCCAGAGCAATATTCCTGGATGCAATATATCTCCTTCTCCAGCACCATCTTCCAAAAACCAGTTATGAGTACTGGAAATGAACAGAGAAAAGTATTTCTCTGTCAAAAATCTATAGAAAGTAGTTAATGAGGCAAGACACAGAGAGAAGCATGCTATAACATACATGTATTTAGTCAAAGTATAATAAACAGACCCAAGAAATCAGTAACTTGTGGTACAGAGAGTACTGGACGGTCTAACAGAACATCAGGGTTCAAATTCTGCCTTTTATTATTACTATCTGTGTTATTTTGGGAAAGTCACTTAACTTCTCAAAGAATCAGTACTGTCATCTTTAAAAAAATGAGAGAGTTTGAACTAAATAATTTGAGTTATAACATTGTACATTTAAAGAGTAAAACAAAAATCTTAATGCTGCATAATTATAATTATGAAGCATGATCCTAGAAGGGATTTGGTAAAATGCATCTCCTTCTCTTCACTGGAGTAGTGGGATACTGTGTGTTTGAATACTACATATACTATCAGATATGGATGTATGGTTTAGTTTTGATGTACAATTCTTTACTCTGCATTTTATAATCTTTGTTATAATAAAAGATGGTTGCCTGAGTAGTGGAGAAGGGATATACTCGGAAATGTATGTGATGCAAAAACAAGAAGGATAAATAAAATGATATAGCACTTTGTATTGATATTCTTTTCTTTTGCTTGTTGCTAATATAATTTTGATTGTTAATGGGAAGATCTTTCCCACCCATCAATGGGTCTGGGAAGATTTGTAGGAAGACTGAAATCATTTGTTAGTGAGGCACTGGTTCTCAAGGGTTTTGATGCCCTCTGGCTCTAAAATGTATATAAAGACACTGAAGTGCAATTTTACTTTGGGGCTTAGGTTTTGGAAGAAGCTTTATGTGCCAGGTGAGACTCCGGGAAGCCTCTAAGCAGCCCCCAGCTTTTAAAACCCAGATATTGGTGTTTCCCTCTCTGGTAGCTATATATGTAAGGTCAGACAGTTGTATCTGTCTGTTGAATTGTGATGTATGTGTTGCTTACTGTCAGACAGTTTGGAAGTACTGTCTGTTGATTTAGATTTCTCTGTATTTTCTCTGAAGTTCAGGGTGCTGACTTTTCCCCCTGAACTAAGTGAATGATACATATACTTGATTAAAGGAAATTGTTATCCCCTCAAAATTACCTTTTCTTTTAGAAATACAGATCTAAGAATCTGTGATAGCAGATCCCCCTGTGTATGTCAGGGTACTTACTGATATGCAATTTTAAGGAAGAATTAAGAAAAGGAGAAGAAAGAAGAGGAGGAGAGGGAAAAGACACAAATAAGTAATGAATATTTTGTTTCAATGATTCATTATGTAAGCATATTAAACTTGAGAATTTCAGTGCTGTGTGATCAACATCAGAGGGACAAAACTATAGAAATTTTTACTCATAAAATAATGTATAGAATAGTGGTACTACTATTTGCATATGATACAGTTCCTTCATTTTCTATTTTCAATCTGCAGATCACATCATGCTCACCCAAGACAAGCTGATCACTGAAATCTCATCATCATACTGTCAACTCAGCTTTGCGTACTCAATATTCTCCGAACTCCCTTAGCCTCCTCTCCTCTCTGATTGATGGGCTAGAGGATGGAACACTAAACTCTTCTCAAAGCTTTCCTTAACTAGCACTTGGATTTTCCACTTAACTCTCCATTTTCTACCTGTAGCTCTACTTGATACCCAAAGCATTCTGCTTGGTTTGAATTTCATGGAATGTGATGTTCCTGCCCAGATCTCCCCTGCTTCCTTTTCCACACTTTCCAGTTTCCTTTTGCATGATATTTTCTCACTAGATTATAAGCTTTTGTAGTGCAGGTGCTGCCTTTCTTTTTCTTATTTGTAGCTCTAGCTTTTACTTATTCAATGTTTCTTGAGTTAAATACAGAGGTACACACACACACACACATACACATAGAGTGCATAATTAATTGACATCTTCTGTCATGTGGTCTTATTCTAACATGAACAAAAGTATGGCAACTGCTCATCCATGAAGGGTTTTAAAGTATGGACAGCTCTGCACTAGAAAATAAATCTAAATGCAGCAGCTACATTTAATTTACCTTCACACTGCATTTAGACTGTAATAACTTCTATAAAATAGTTTAATTAAAATTCAAATGGCAACTTACAAGAAAAATCTCTTTTCCTGTGTGGTTTTTGTTTTATTTTTATTCCCAGTTCTCAAAACTATTTGTTCTTGTGTAAACCCACATACTTCTTGATAGTATTAACATGATGTATTGGGTCAGTAACCTGAGCCTAAATTGATCCATCATTTTAATCCATGCTGTGGTCCTGGCAGGAAGATCTGAGGTACTAGTGGATAGTTTGAGGTAGACCAAAGAATCTTACTCATAGCTTTGCTATATTCACTAGAAACCTAAAGCAATAGCATGGAATAAAAAGCACTGAATGAAGAATTTGGAAATCAAGGAGTGGTCTAATCCCTGTGGGATTTTAGACACTACTCCTTTCTCTTGCTCTCAGTTTTCTCATCAGTAAAAAATAAGGAATAATTCAATAATTCATATTTATTTACTCTTTAAATGCAAAGCATTTTCCTGAGAACCCTCTCTCATCCCTGTGAGGAAAGTAATGGAAGCATTACTATCCTAATTGTACAAATGATGAGACTGAGGCTTCTCGGATATTTAAATAACTTCACACAGAAACTCCAGGTTGAAAGGGGCCTCAGAGTCCAACTAGTGCAAGCCAAACTTTGAGCTGAATACCCTCAATAATACCCATGTTCTGCTTGAGCATCTCTAATAGAAGTGTGTCTACTATCAAGAAACCTCATTTCATTTTTGGATAACTTTAATGATTAGGAATTTTTTTTTTACATTAACCGTATCTTACTTCTTTACAATTTCTTCCCATATGCTGTAAATTCCTTCCTCTCTAAGTTATTTTCCCCTCTCTAAGCTAGATACTCCCAGTTTCTTGGGGATCCCAAATGCCATGTGGCATCAGTTGAAGTCTTCACCATCCAAATTATCCACCTCTGGAAATTCCACATTATCTATATTCTATCTAATTCCAGATCTAGATCCAGAACTCTATACATTATTCCAGGGCAGAGTACTAAAGGATCATCCTTTCTTTATTCTTGAATGCCGTGATTCTATTCAAGGAGCCTAAAATCACATTAGCTTTCACAGCAATTAAGTTGTGTTGTTCACTTGTACTGAGTTTGCAATTCCTAAAACCTCTGGATTTTTTTTTGTTGTTGTTGTGAACTGCTATCTAGCTATATCTTTACATCTTATACTTGTCAAGTTGACTTATTGAACCTAGTTGTTAGATGTTATATGAAGCCCCATTAAATCCCTTATTAAAGTGTTTGAATCCCTGCTTGTGCCTTCTGATCTGTTTCTGATCTGTCTAAGACCGGTTTCAGTTCTTGTGATCTGCCTCTAATTTCTATGTGAAGTCCTCACTATGCTTATTAGTTGTGTCACCTTGGGTAAGTCACTTAAGCTTGCTGAGTCTATACAACTTTACAAAAATCATATGAGATCCCATCTATAATAAGTTTTACAATTGTAAAGTGTTTTATAAAAATAGGCCATTAAATGGAATGACAGCATAAAGTATACTCATAATCTGCTGATACCTTAACATGAAAACAAATCTTGTATCACATTCAATTTTCAAACAAAATAAGAAATTAGGTCTATAGCACTCAAGATACCCAAACCACCCTGAACATCACAGGATTTTAGCTAAAAGAAAACATAGCAATCAACTGGTGTACACCCTCCTCTCTTTTACAGAAGAGTCAACTGTCATTAACATGGAAATTGATTTTGCCTTTGTTTGAATTGTGTTGACCAGTCGTGTGTATTTTGTTGATAGATAACATTACCTTAAAATACAGGTGTATAGTCCAAGAGTTTAGTCATCGGCAGATCACACTGTTTGCATAACAGAAATTCATTTACCTACTGAGTAAATGAGACAGGAATGGTCTAGAGAGAGAAATAACTGAAGGATTTTTATTCCTCCAAGGGAAGATGATATTCACAAGCTATTTTGCCCCTCTTTGCAAAAATCCTTCCTTTTCTATTTCTGTTACACAAAGTAACAGCTCCTCCACCTCCTCTTAGTTATCTACTATGCTCAAGACATTGATAGAAAGTTTGACTTTTCAGCTTTCTGTTCTTATGAAAATTGATCACTGAAAGGAAAATATAATGTTTTGATTATTTTCCTTCTAGAAACTTAAATACAAGGGGAGGATATGCCACTATAAAATATTTCTATACCTAAAACTAAAACTCAGAATTAAAAAGGAAAAAAAAACTCATAGGCATCTTCTTAGCCTAAGCACTGTCATATTTATATAGGCTTCTGAGACTCATGAAGTTGCTTTAGTCAACAAAAGCATTGAGATTGCATAGCAGATTAGAAAAAAAAGGGGGGGAAAGATTTCATTATAGGACCTGTAGTCCAAGACTTTTGAAAGGCTCTGGGATAATAGGAAAGTAGTTCGTTTCCAGTCTAATTGAGGCATTTTCTCTTATCAGCTCTTGGTCGCTGACCAGAGTTTATACTGAAATCAACTCCAAAATTTCCTAGATGTTACATCTAGGTTTCCGTAAATGGAAGGAAAAGAGGGAAAGAAGAAATCCCCAAATTCCATAAAGGGACTCAAAGAAACACATACACATCATGTAGAGGATGGCATTTTATTTTAGGCATCATTCCTCAAACGATTCATAGAAGCCCATAAGCAGACAGATACACACACACACACACACACACACACACACACACACACACATACACATACACACATATACACACACACTCAATGAATGAATGACAAATGGATTAATGGATAAAAAATATAAACATGTGTACATACAAACATACAAGCATAAAATGCTCACATTTCCCTTTAGAAGGAACAAATATGGGTCAGCCTCAAAAGTAAGGCTGTGATGCTTTGACAAGATTTCCTGTAGTTCCTTCCAGACTCGTAGTAGCCCCTGGTTTTGACTCCCTCTAGAAAGCAAATACATGTTTTCCATTTGTAAGACAGGGAAGTCTTACCCAATTGGCACCACAAAGTTCAGGTTATTGTTGTTCAGTCATTTCAGTTACTTCCAACTCCTCCTGACCCCATTTGGGATTTTCTTGGCAAAGAGACTGGAGTGGATTGTCATTTCTTTCTCCAGTTCATCTTACAGATGAAGAACTAAGGCAAAAAGGATTAAGTGATCTTCCCATGGTCAAAAAGTTACTGTGTCAGGCCAGATTTGAACTCAGGAAGATGGGTGTTGCTGGCTTCAGGATGGGCACTGTATCTACTCTGCCACCTAGCTACTGATAGCTTGCTGGAATAATGGATGGTAACATCCAGATACCTTGGCTGTTTTACTCCCATTTCAAATCTTTAACTCTTAAACTTTTCTTGTAGCTATTAGGGTTATGCCAAGAATCCCCTGTTTTTTCTAAGATATTGCTAAGGAAATGCTATTTTATCCCTAGAAGACCTGAGCCCCTAGCTCTGAAAAGTAAAGTTATGTTCAAGAGATCCTTGTGCCCCCACCAAGGTTGGCACTGAGTAAGAAGTTTTTACTTTCTGGATTGAAAGCTAGATTCTGGGATCACACAACCTGGGAACACAAATCCATCTTTGTCATAATAAGAGCATCCAGGAACATCATCCAAGAACGTCCCTCTAGAAGGAAATGATTTTATGATTATATATTTCTGTCAAATGTTCTGCAGAAACTAGTTCATTGCCCCTTTTGCGGGTATCACATGTGCTGGAAAAATCCATTATAAGATAACCCCCTCTTCTGTAAGGAGATGGGAAAGTTGGGGTGCAGGAAGTCAGCAAGCATTTATAAAGTGCCTACTATGTGTCAAACTAAATTGTGGGGGGTATATCTACAAGAGAGAGGAGAAAGTGGGATCGGGGGAGAGGATAACCACAGAGGGAAGATAGGAGCATTTGGTGATTTGGAAAGGCTTCTTGTGAAATGTGGGATTTTGGATGGAATTTGTAGGAAGCCAGAGAAGTCAAGAGACAGAGATGAAGTGAGAGAATTCTAGGCATGGGGAAAGGCCAGTAAAAATTCCTGGACTTTGATAGAAGGGAGTGCAGGTTGGGGGAAGGATTAGTGTGAAACAAATACTTTACTTAGAAAAGGGACAGGGTCAAAGGAGAAAATCGAATAATTGGGTGGGCAGAATAGGATGGAGGGAGATACAGTTAGTCTTTCACAACATGACTATTAAAGAGGTGTTTTGCATGACTACATATGTATAACCTATATTGAATTGCTTGCCTTCTCAGTGGAGGGTGAGTGGGGAGGGAAGAAGGAAGAGAATTTGAAACTCAAAGTTTTAAAAGCTAATGTGAAAAAAATTTTTTTACTTGCAACTGGGAAATAAGATATATAGGCAATGGGGTTTAGAAATCTATCTTGCCCTTCATGAAAGTACAGGGAAAGAGGATGAGGTGGGGATGATAAAAGAGAGGGCAAAATGGGGGAAAAGATAATCAGAATGCATGCCATCTCAAGGGAGGGGAAAGACGAGGAGAAAATTTGGAACTCAAAATCTTGTGGACAAAATTTGGAACTCACAATCTTGTGGAAATGAATGTTCAAAACTAAAAATAAATAAATAAATTTAAATCTTAAAAAAAATCCTGTAGTTCATAGATGGAGTTTCTTGTATGAGGATCTGCAAGAAGGTCAGTGCCACTTCATTGTACACTATATGAAGGGATTAAGAGGTTATGATATTGGAAAGAGGTGCAGGCTTTGAAGTATGATTCTGGAGGTAATAGGAAGACACTGGAATTTGAATAGACATTCAGACCTGTACTTTATATGTAGATGGTCAGACCTATAGTTTAGGAAGATAAATTTGAAAGGTGAATGGAGGATGAATTAGAGTGAAGCACATACAATTCATTTGCTTCTATCTTAAAGCAGTCATTAGTGGTTCCTGGGGGTTAGACTATGCAAAAACAGATTTTGACTTTCTCCAGAGCCCAGGTATCTGATGGCCTTTTATCTGAACAGAGAGGCACAGGGGTGAGAAAATGAAAACAAAAATAATAATAAGTCTGCTGGTCTTAATCTACAGGTCTGCTTATAGGAGTAACAGGTCCAATTGTAGTTCATGCTCCCCAGAGTCGAGTCAACCAACAAGATTATCTTGGTAGCTCTAGACCCTCAAACCCATTTAGGAGCTATCTATCTCCTGTTCTCTCACCATGGTGTTAATGGTCAAGCCCATATCAACCATGGGGAAGTAACCATCAGATGCCCTAAAGAAAAGCTCTCTGTGTTATAGGCTCATCACCTTAATTACTGAATTAACTGCTTTCACATAACTAAATTATAGAATTAAAAGAAAGAAAGGAGGATATTAACAGAGTCCACAGTACTAGGATACAAACCACAATAACAAAGGAAAGTAAGTCAAGCAACTAAATCACATGCAGAATAAAGCCTTTAGAGACTTATAACCATGGAAAGGTTCAAGCTGGTAGAGAAAGAAAAAAGCAATACGTGAATGTGACAGAACTTGTATTATAAACACTTTTAAGAATTCCTAAATATGAAGCAGCAAAGTGATTTATCTAGAACCAAATCATATTTTTAATTATTTTTAACAGTCAGTTCTTTCATCAGACAACATAGACTGTGACCTAGGAAAAAAGTGGGATGGGGATCCCTATCAAAAAAAAAAAAACATCATCACAATCTTAGAATAACTTTGGATATTATTTATTTTTATCCATTGGCTTTATCTTTTTTTTCCCCTGTGGGTTTATGTGAAATTGGGGGAGAAAAATTTTATTTTTAATGTTTGCTTGCCATATGTGATTTTATGAAATATCATTGTTCTACCTCCCAACCACTGCATTGTTGAATATTTTAATTCATTTCATAAAAAGATAAAGGTGGAATAAACAACTCCAGGCAGTGGAAGGAAAAAGTATTTGTGAGTGTATGTGTGTGTGTGTGTGTGTGTGTGTGTGTGTGTGTGTGCGCGCACGTATGGGTGCGTGTTTATGTATGAAAGAGGGTATCAACTCTAAAGACACAAGTGACCATTAGTAACATAGACAGCGCACTCGTTGTTTAGTGTTAAGGTCCTCTAACTCTTAATAAAGCATTTATGGAGTTGTGAGGCAGAAAATTGTATATGTATGAATGTGTATATATACATATATGTATGCATATGTATGCATACAACTATCCAAACATATGTATGAGTATATAAACACATATCTACATGCATGCATACTGCACACATGTATGTACATATGTGTGTACACTGATATACCTATATACTGATATGGATATATACCTATACATTCATAAAATAATTTTATTTGTTTCCTCCCTCAGTTCCTTCTCAGAAATCCATTCCTTATAATAAAGATTTTTTTAAATGATTTTTTAAATTAGCAAAAGTTATCAACACATTGAAGATGTTTTATAATACATGAAACCCCTCACTTCTGCAGTATAAAGAGAAAGAAAACTTCTAGCTATTATTTGATACCTAACACGTCCATTTTAATCTCACAATATTTAATTTCAATTACTTTTTCTTCTTTCTATTAAAATGGTTCTATTAATAGACAATTGTTTCTAACTCCACAATTGCTTGCTCTCTGGAAAAAAAATAAAAATTGATATTTTTCTTACATCAAAATTAAATCACCACCAACAACACTAAAACACTAGTTGATATTTATGCTTTAAGATCTTTAAATCTCTTTAAAAATATTTTTATGTTTGTCTTCACAACAACCCTAGAAGGTATGTGCTATTATAATTCCCATTTTACATATGAAGAAACTGAGGCAGGCAGATGTAAAATGATTTGCCCAGAATCACACAGGTGGTAAGTGTCTGAGGCCAGATTTGAACTCAGTTGTTCCTGACTACAAGTCCACTGGCCTATTCATTTTGTCATCTAGCCATTTTGTTCATTTTCTTTTAAGGGGGCAGTTATGTTTATCCTTGGGGTTGGAGTCAGGAATAATTGAATTCAAAAGAGAATCTCTGATTCTTACTAAATCTCTGACCCTAGTCAACTATGTGAACTAGGAAGATCTCTCTGGTTTTTTATAAAGACAGTGTCCCACAGAAGCAATCATAGATGTTTAGAAAATACCCAAAAATCTTAGAGGAGAGATAACTTGCAGTACAGGGAATAGAGGAAAGTCTAATTTGCTGAACTTTCCTAATCTTCACAGACATTATTAAAATCTTTATATATAAATATATTCATGTATATGTATATACATACACATGTAGATATTTATTTCATGTACCTGGAATATATGTAAAATATATATACATATTTGTACATAGAATCATACATTATATGATAATATATGATAAATATATTCATATGCATACATTCTTATATATTCACACATGCATACATGTATACACATATATACACACATGTGCATGAATGCATACATGTATATGCATGTGTAACTGGCTGCACATATGTATTTTTTGACTGAGTTAACTCTCATGTTCTTCAGAGAGAGAGTCAAACATAGTTCAAAATATAGTTGGCGGTTATAATGCTATTTCCATCACCTACGTATAAATTAGGAATTGTTTTTCTTTTGTCCAGCCTTGTAAAGCATCCTTACAGAAAGACCTAAGAAAAAGAGATCCAACCAAGTAGAAAGTGTGATTGTTTCATTTTTTTTCTTTTGGGGGGAGGGAGGTTTGGTTTATTTTTTTAGAGTAGAATGATTCAGTATCAAGAAGAAGAAAAACTTGTTTGTAGGAATGGAGGAAATTTGATCATGTTCAGAGAAAAGTAAAGGACATTCTACTGTGTTCTTGAAGCCATATATATAATGCCAGTAAAAACTGGCTCCTGTGATTTAAATGTCAGTCCTGCTAATTAGACTCATCATGAAAAATTGTAAATATAAGATCAATAGAAAGTAGCAAAACTAGGGTTTACACTTCTGTCTCTAAATCCCACACTGTTTCCTTCATACTTCTCTATATCTGATAGCTTTTCTTGGAAGTTCTTTCAATACTTTAATCCATACGTAATCTCATCAAGGTGCATATATCCCCTATTAATTTATGTAGATCAGAACATATCCATTACCTGCTCCTGTGAGTTGATTCTTTCCTATATTTTCTAATAAATCCTCATCTCAGCATGCTGACAACCTTTTTGTAGACCAATATTGTGTATTAATGTAGTACTCATCTACTACAGTCCTCCTTCCTATATCATTGACCCCCCTATTCTAATCATACACATTCTTGAAGGTAACTTTTACTTCACTTCTTGTAGATATGACATCATGGAAAATATGCCTACTTAACTAGCCATATTTCTCCCTTGTCCTTTGGGTCACCTCTCATGCACATATTTTTTAATATAAGTACATTTCAGTAACAATATATGATTACAGATCTTCGAAAAATATAATCTTTCCTTGTTAGACTCTTTGGTATTGTAAAGAATCTGTGATCTTATAAATGTGATGCAGAGTAAAACCTATCAATGTCTGATAAAGCATGTCTTTCCTCGTCTAACTCCTCTTCAGGATGTGCTTTGGCCTTTTTTTTTTTTTTAGGTCTCTTTATTTTGTGTGACTATTAATGTAACATACGGAATACTTCCTCAGTCTTGTCCTGTGACTGATCTACTTTAATTTTCGATCATCCTTCTCTGAGGGTATCCTTTATGCCTTTTCTTTTGTCCAGTTCTTGGCCAGGGTTGTGTTATAACTTACTGAAACCTATCATATGCCTTTTCATGAAATAAAAGGTGACTCTCCACTTTAATTCCTTAGAATTGAAATATTCCATGACTCTTAACCACACAATGTAATTAACAACCATCTTCTGTCTGCCTTTTAAGATGTTAGGAGAAATCATTTTATGATGAAAACTAAGCTGTGACCACTTGCAAAGCATGCTTAAGGAATCTCAATGAGTTAATGGAAAAGCCTGAAATCAAGATCTGGTTATAGTTGTGATATTTTCTGTCTCTACCATTTTACATGTCAGTGAAAATCATACTATGTGCCATCTTCTGCATATGTGCCATGTGCTGTCAACCCCTACAGGAAACCATTCTTTCTTTTAACTTGTAACTCTTCACTTGGAACAGATAGATGTCCAATAAATCCCTGATGGGTTTAACTTCCTACGGAAGTGAATCAAATAAGGAACTGAAGAATGAAATCTTGCTGTCGGTTTTGGTGGGAGATCTAGTCTAATCAATGAGAGCTTTGTAATAAAAATCAATCATCGTACCTAGTCCACAAAAGACAACCTTCGAAAGCCTCCATGTCCAGAGAAACTCAATCATGATCAGAAAACATCTCCTCCCTTCCTCCTCCCAGCAAGAAAAAAGGCTGTGTTTAAGCCAGTGTACCGCTGCAAGAAATAATCTTACAATGGATTTCAGTTGAATACTACATGGTCTACCTTCTTCACAAGATAAGGATCAAATACATAAGGACAAATATAGACGTATCAAGGAGATGATGGATGTGAAAGTGCACTGAATATGTTTTTAAAGTGTCGTATCAATGAAAGAAGTCAAGGCTATATAGATGTAGCCTTTTCTGAAGTAACAGCAAGCATATTTGGCAAAGAATAAACACATTTTTGGTGATTGAGGATGTTAGGGTCTTACTGTGGGAACCAGTTCCCCCTTCTTTTTTCACTTTTGTCTGAAAATATTTGTTTATTACATATCTGGAGCCTTTCTTATTATCAATAACCTATAGGTCATGTTGAAAACAAAAGCTTCCTGAGAGTCTGTCCATGGATTGAGTTCCCATCATGTCTTTTACTTCAATTTCTTTCTTCCACCCTATATCTGTAACTGTAGACTACAATTACCAAGGGAAACACACACACACACACACACAGACACACACACACACACACAGATACACACACACATGAACATGCACACACACACATTTAAGGAAAATTTGGCTACCTTAACAACAAATGAATAAAAAAAATAATTGGCAATCATCTGGTCAATTTACGCTTTGTGGAAGCCACGAAAAGATTCGACCTCAAACCCACTTCAATATAAGAATTATATGGATCAAGAAATGAAACTAATTGTCAGCAAGTTTCTTAGTGCAATCATCAAATTGTTGTGATAGTATTTTAATTTTAATCAATAGAATATATTTGTATATCATACAATTCCTATGGCACAAAAACTCTCAACGAAATAATAATATTAATTAAGTGGGAGCAAGTACCCTTCTTAGCAAAATTAAAGTTTTGGTTATTTATTGGATATAACTTTTTGTGCATAAGGTAGAAAAAATTATATTTTTCACTGTTCTTGTTCTTTAGAACAAAATTTTACCTTTGTTTCCTCTAAATACCAGAAGTCCAAAGTTCAAGTAATATTTATCCTAAAGCAACAAATCATTATATGCAAGACAAAAGAAATTGTGAAAGAAACAATTTGGTTTTGATTGTTTACAACTCTAAAACAGCTATCCCTAATTCAGTGGGCAGAGAAAAAGCTTTTGTAAATGATGGGAAAATACCTTATAAGCAACAAGACACAGCAGGGTGTGGTGAGACACTAATAGCTGTTAATCTGAATAAATAATATGTTTTAATCATCAAGTGGCATTTAATTTAAATGCAATGACTGGCTTATTAAATTTAAATTAAATCACTATTTGATACACAATTTTAATTGTGAATGAGTGTTATTTTTTCTGTTAACTTCCACTTCTCTAAAGTCTGGATTTGTTGAATTGTAGGTTAAGAGAGATTTTTCATTGTCACCTCATTTCACTATGTAATATATTCTATATCTTCGTTTCAGAAGCTTTATATAGTATTGTCATTAAGGGCCAGGTGCTATAGAGGTGCATCAGATTCTATTTTTTTTTTTTTTAATTAATTTTTTTATTTTTTTTTAATGTTTAACAATCACTGCCATACAATTGCGATTTTATCCCTCCCCACCCACCCCCCACTACCTCCCTCCCTCCCCACGACTGCATACAATTCTGTATAGATTCTACATAAACTTTCCTATTGAGTATATTTTCACTATCGTCATGCTGTGTAGTCAGACTAAGATAAATGAAAGAATCCGTATAACAAATCAGAACATGATACACAAACAGATACACATACACAAACATGATCTGCTACATTATGTGAGTGACTTCCATATTTCTCTCTCTGAGTGTGGAAGGCTTTTTGCCTTGAGGTCCACCATTGGGATTTTTTTTTTTTTCAGAAGTTCTTGTGTTATTACAAAAATCTAAGTCTACCAGAAAAAACTCTCACACACTGTGGTTGTTGCTGTGCATAAAGTTCTCCTGGTTCTGCTCCTTTCACTCAGCATCAGGTCATATAAGTCCTTCCAGGCCTCTCTGAAGTCTTCTTGTTCATCATTTCTTATGGCACAATAGTACTCCATTACATTCATATACCATAATTTATTCAGCCATTCCCCAATTGATGGGCATCCCCTTGACTTCCAGTTTTTGGCAACTACATAGAGTGCTGCTATAAATATTTTTGTACATGTGGGACCCTTTCCCATTTTTATGATCTCTTGGGGATATAGTCCTAGTAGCGATATTGCTGGGTCAAAGGGTATGCACATTTTTGTAGCCCTTTGGGCATAGTTCCAAATTGCTCTCCAGAATGGTTGGATGCGCTCACAGCTCCACCAACAATGAATTAGTGTTCCAACTCTCCCACATCCTCTCCAGCATTTATCATTTTCTTGTTCTGTCATATTTGCCAATCTTATAGGTGTGATGTGGTACCTCAGAGTTGTTTTGATTTGCATCTCTCTAACCAATAGTGATTTAGAGCATTTCTTCATATGATTATAGATAGCTTTAATTTCTTCCTCTGAAAATTGCCTGTTCATATCCTTTGACCATTTATCAATTGGGGAATGACTTGTATGATTATACATTTGGGTCAGTTCTCTATATATTCTAGAAATGAGGCCTTTATCCCCGAGCTTAGCTGTAAAAATTTTTTCCCAATTTACTACATCCCTCCGGATTTTGGTTGCATTGGGTTTGGTTGTGCAAAAACTTCTCAGTTTAATGTACTCAAAGTTATCCATTTTGCATTTCATAATGCATTCTATCTCTTCTTTAGTAAAGAATTCTTCCCTTCTCCATAGATCTGATAAATACACTATTCCTTGCTTCTCCAGTTTATTCATGGTATCAATCTTTATACCTAAATCATGTACCCATTTGGACTTTATTCTTGTGTACGGTGTCAGGTATGGGTCTATGCCTAATTTCCGCCACACTGTTATCCAGTTTTCCCAGCAATTTTTGTCAAACAATGAGTTCTTATCCCAGAAGCTGGGGTCCTTGGGTTTATCAAACAGAAGGTTGCTATATTCCTTGCCTACTGCATCTTGAGTGCCAAGTCTATTCCACTTGTCTACCTCTCTGTTTCTTAGCCAATACCAAGTGGTTTTGATAATTGCTGCTTTATAGTACAGTTTAAGGTCTGGTAGCGCTAGGCCACCTTCCCAAGCATTTCTTTTCATTAGTCCCTTTGATATTCTGGACCTTTTGTTTTTCCAAATGAATTTTGATATTATTTTATCCAGCTCTAGAAAGTAATTGCCTGATAGTTTAATTGGTATGGCACTAAATAAGTATATTAATTTGGGTAGAATTGTCATTTTTATTATATTAGCACGGCCTACCCATGAGCAACTAATGTTTTTCCACTTACTTAAATCTGACTTTATTTGTGCAAAAAGTGTCTTGTAATTGTGTTCATATAGTCCCTGGGTTTGTTTTGGCAGGTAGACTCCTAAGTATTTTATACTGTCTACCCTAACTTTAAATGGGATTTCTCTTTCTATCTCTTGCTGTTGAACTTTGTTGCTAATATATAGGAATGCAGAGGATTTGTGTGGGTTTATTTTGTACCCTGCAACTTTGCCAAAGTTTTTTATTAATTCAAGTAATTTTTTACTTGAATCTCTGGTATTCTCTAGGTAAATCATCATATCATCTGCAAAGAGTGATAACTTAGTTTCTTCTTTGGCTATTCTAATTCCTTGAATATCTTTATCTTGTCTAATTGCTACAGCTAACATTTCTAGTACCATATTGAATAATAGTGGTGATAATGGACAACCTTGTTTCACCCCTGATCTTATTGGGAATGCATCTAGCTTATCCCCATTGCATATAATGCTTGCTGAAGGTTTTAGATAGATACTGCTTATTATTTTATGGAAAGTTCCCTTTATTCCTACGTTCTCCAATGTTTTTAGTAGGAATGGATGTTGTATTTTGTCAAAAGCTTTTTCTGCATCTATTGAGATAATCATGTGGTTTTTGTTAGCTTTGTTGTTGATGTGGTCGATAATGCTAATAGTTTTCCTAATATTGAACCAGCCCTGTAGTCCTGGTATGAATCCTACCTGATCATAATGTATTAATCTCGTGATTAGATGCTGTATTCGTTTTGCTAAAATCTTATTTAAAATTTTTGCATCTATATTCATTAGGGAAATTGGTCTATAATTTTCTTTCTCTGTTTTGTGTCTTCCTGGTTTGGGTATCAAAACCATATTTGTATCATAGAAAGAATTTGGGAGGACTCCTTCTTCCCCAATTTTCAAGAATAGTGTATGTAGTATTGGAATTAACTGTTCTTTAAATGTTTGATAGAATTCACTTGTGAATCCATCTGGCCCTGGAGATTTTTTCCTAGGGAGTTCATTGATGGCTTGTTCAATTTCTTTTTCTGAGATGGGGTTGTTTAAGTATTCAACTTCCTCTTCTGTTAATCTGGGCAATTTGTATTTTTTAAAATATTCATCCATCTCGTTTAGATTATCGAATTTGTGGGCATAAAGTTGGGCAAAGTAGTTTCTAATTATTGTTTTAATTTCCTCCTCATTGGAGGTGAGTTCACCCCTTTCATTTTTAATGTTAGTAATTTGGTTTTCTTCTTTCTTTTTTTTGATCAGATTAACCAAAGGTTTATCAATTTTATTAGTTTTTTCATAAAACCAACTATTGCTTTTATTTATTAATTCAATAGTTTTCTTTATTTCAATTTTATTAATCTCTCCTTTGGTTTTCAGTATTTCTAATTTGGTATTTACTTGGGGATTTTCAATTTGTTCTTTTTCTAGCTTTTTCAACTGCAAGCCTAAGTCATTGATCTCCTCTTTCTCTATTTTATTTATGTAAGCATTCAGAGATATAAAACTTCCCCTAATAACTGCTTTTGCAGTGTCCCATAAGTTTTGGTACGTTGTCTCACTATTGTCATTCTCTTGAATGAAGTTGTTGATTGTTTCTATGATTTCTTCTTTAACCCAATCCTTCTTTAGAATTAGATTATTTAGTTTCCAATTGATTTTTGGTTTCTCTTTCCATGGCCTTTTATTACATGTAATTTTTAATGCATTATGATCTGAAAAGGATGCATTGATTATCTCTACCTTTCTGCACTGGATTGTGAGATTTTTATGTCCTAGTACATGGTCAATTTTTGTAAATGTTCCATGTACCGCTGAGAAAAAGGTATATTCCTTTCTATTCCCATTTAATTTTCTCCAAAGATCTATCATATCTACCTTATCCAGAGTTTTATTTACCTCCTTAACCTCTTTCTTGTTTATTTTAAGGTTGGATTTATCTAGTTCAGAGAGGGGGAGGTTGAGGTCCCCCACTAGTATAGTTTTGCTATCAATTTCTTCCTTCAACTCCCCCAACCTCTCCTCTAAGAATCTGGATGCTATACCACTTGGAGCATACATGTTTAGTAATGATATTGCTTCATTGTCTATGGTGCCTTTTAGTAGGATATAGTTTCCATCCTTATCCCTTTTGATTAGATCTATTTCTGCTTTTGCTTTGTCTGAGATTAGGATTGCTACTCCTGCCTTTCTTACATGAGCTGAAGCACAATATATTCTGCTCCATCCTTTGACCTTTATCCTATGTGTATCCCCCCGTTTCAAATGTGTTTCTTGTAAGCAGCATATTGTTGGATTATGGCTTTTAATCCAATCTGCTATCCGTCTCTGTTTTATGGGAGAGTTCATCCCATTCACATTCACAGTTATGATTACAATCTGTGTATTTCCCTCCACCCTCTTTCCCACCATTTGTGCTTTTAACTCTCCCGTCTCCCTTCCCCTCCTCAATAGTATTCACTTTTCTCCCCCTCCTCCTGCAGCCTTCCCCTCCTTCTTTTAGCCCCCCTCCCTTTTAGTCCCCTTTACTCTTATTGCTTCTTTCCTCCCTTTTAGCCACCCTCCCCTTTCTTCCCCCTTCCCCTCCTACTACCTATAGAGCTAGTTAGGATTATCTGCTTAAGGTTATTGTTCCCTCCTTTGAACAAATCAGATGAGAGTACCTCTCAAACAATACTCATCTCCCTCCCCTCCTTCCCTCTACTATGGTTTTGTACTTCTTCCTGTGATATAATTTGCCATTTTCTGCTTCCCCCTTTCCACACCTCCTATTACATTCCCTTCTCATACTTAAATCATATTTTTGCCATGACATCATTTACTTTATGCCCGTTCCCTCTACATATATCCCTTTTATCATAATAGCTGCACAGTTCTCAAGATTAACAGGTAGCATCTTCCCTTACAGGGAGGTAAACAGATTGCCCTAATTGAGTTGCAAGTTTTTGTTTTTGTTTTTTCCCCTCTGTTTACCTTTTTATGATTCTCTGGAGACCTGCATTTGAAGATCAAATTGTCTATTGAGTTCTGGTGTTTTGGTCAGGAAGCTCTGGAAATCCCTTATTTCGTTGAATGACTTTCTCCTTGCCTGGAATGTTATGCTGAACTTTGCTGGGTAGTTGATCCTCGGTTGGAGTCCCAACTCCTTTGCCTTACGGAATATTGGGTTCCAATTCTTTCGATCTTTTAATGTAGAAGCTGCAAGGTCCTGTGTGATCCTGACTGTGTGACCTTGATATTTAAATTGTTTCTTTCTGGCTGCTTGTAGTATTTTCTCCTTCACTTGATAGCTCTGGAATTTGGCAACTATATTTCTTGGGGTTTTGAGTTTGGGATCCCTTTCCGGTGGGGAACGGTGGATTCTTTCGATGACTATTTTGCCCTCTGAGTCTAGTACTTCTGGGCAGTTTTCCTTGATGATTTCCTGGAAGATATTGTCCAGACTCTTTTCTTCATCATGGGTTTCTGGCAGGCCAATAATTCTTAGATTTTCTCTCCTGGATCTATTTTCCAGGTCAGTTGTTTTTCCAATTAAATATTTTAGATTTTCTTCCATCTTTTCATTCTTTAGATTTTGTTTGACTGACTCTTGTTGCCTCATTGAGTCATTAGTTTCTACTTGCCCAATTCTAATCTTGATCGTATTGTTTTCTTCAGTTAGCTTTCGCATCTCCTTTTCCATCTGGCCAATTTTTCCCTTTAAGGAGCTATTTTCTCCATTTAATTTTTGTACTTCTTTTTCCATTCGACCAATTTTCCCAGTTAGGTTTTGGGTTTCCTTTTCCATCTGATCAATTTTCCCTATTAGGTTTTGAGTTTCCTTTTCCGTTTGATTAACTCTTCCTTTTAGGGAATTATTCTCTCCAGTTAATTTTTGAACTTCCTTTTCCATTTCTTCAATTTTCTTTTTCAGATTGATGTTCTCATCAGTGAATTCTTTTTTTATGGTTTTAAAATCATTGGCCAGTTTTTCTTTTATATCCTTCTTCAGACGTTCCAGGTAATCTAGTTGTGCTTGCGAGAAATTCATAGTCCCATCTGAGGTTTCAGATGGAAGTACAGTCTCAGCTCTGACCTCTTTGGTGTTTGTGTTTTGGTCCTTATCCCCATAGAAAGATTCTATGGTTTTTTCACTTTTCGTCTGCTTTTTCCGATTCATGATGTTGGCTGAGTGTTGTAGCTTTTGGTTCTTTCAGTCAGAAGATACAGATCTTTTAAGTTGAGTTGATGTTTGTCTAGGCTAAAAGCAGGCTTTTTTTTTTTTTTTTTTGTTGTTGTTGTTGTTGTTTCCCAGATCAACCCTGGGTTTAGCTTGATAGGTGTGTGGGAGGTGTGGTCTGGTCTCAGGCTATCTCCTCAGCTGGCCTGAGGCAAAGGCAAGGTCCGGGGGGGGGGGGGGATGGTGATCCCAGCTTCCCTATTGTCTTCCCTTTTCCCCTGGAGGGCTGGGGCACGCCTAGAGGCTAATGCGTGTTCCCGCCCCTCCTGGGGCTCGTCTCCCGGGCTGAGGCTTGCTTGGGTCTCAGTGCGAATTTTTCTCTGCCCTGGGTCGTCTGTCCCTCCAGATAGCCTCCACCACGGTAGGAAGAATCCCCCTTTGCCACCTCTCCAGCCTCTGGTGTTACGAGACCACTCGCCCCTTTCTGCTGCTCCCACTGATCCAGGATCAATCTGGGGAAGAATTTTATGGTTCCCTCACAGTCATCGGGGGGGAGGGGAGAGCACTTACTGATCACTCCGGCATCCCAGCTTCTGGATGTTCAAGTAGTGACCCACTGAAGTCCCGTCTTTAGGCTGAAGATTTCAAAGGCTGTTGCGCTGATATCGTTGGCTCGGCCTGGCTTATCTCCTGCTCCGCTGGTCTCGCCCGCCACTCTCGGGCCCCTCGGGTCGCCTCCGCCCTGCCGCGCCGACCGTGCTGCACTGTGCGCCGGGCTCTTACCCCCGCGGAACAGATCCCTCCCGTGGACCTTCCAGTCCAGCCTGGGCTCCGAATCTGTCAAAGTCCGTCTCCCACTGGATTCTACACCTCCAAAGTCTGGTCAGACTCTCCCCCCAGAAATATCCAAAGGAGTTTTTCCAGGAGCTTAGGTGAGTCGTTGCTTTCACTCCGCCATCTTGGCTCCGCCCCTCCGTGCATCAGATTCTAAAGCTAGCAAATAGTCTGGTGAGTGTTTAGTATAAAAGATATAGTCTTAACAACATCACGTTTCTATTAAATGAGGGTCCAATAAATGTATTTCATAATTTCATTGAATGGTCCTCTAACAAACCTTGAAAAGACTGGAGTATTTTGATTTCCATGCTATGAATACTAATCATCCTCAAAAATATATGCAGCTTCATGGTATACATTGTAAAAAAATACAAATGAATCAAGTCTGCAAATATGTATTAAACATGTTCTTTGTGAGCACCATGTAAATTCTCAAGCAATGTGATCCATGGTTCTCAAAGATCCAACGCTATCTGCTTAATTATTCAAAACTAAAATAAAAGTTAGAATAGAGAATTTAATACTGGCTTCACTTGTCTATCTACTGTAACTTCTTTTCTTTCCTGTATTAATGCAGTTGTTTCTTAATTGGTCTCTCTGGTTACATAGAGTCTCTTCTCTCTAAACCATCTTCCAAACAATTACGACTGTTATATTCTTGAAGCACAACTGTATGTAACTCACCTGCTCAAAACATTCCAATGATTTTCTTTGCCTCTCAAAAAACAAAAACAAGAAAAAAAAATATTCCTGTAATATTTAAAGTCCTTCACTGTATGGCTTCATCCTAGATTTCCAGGCTTATTACACAGCACCATCCTTCACAGACTCCACTTTTCAGGGAAAATAGCCTAGAGTACCTACTGTTCATTTTACACTATATACCAACTGACGTCTTTAGCTCTATGTCTTTCATAGATTATCACCCATGCCTGGAACATAGTCTCTCCTTACCTCTGTCACTTACACTGCCTAAACGGCCTTTAACTCTCAGTATAATTATTTATCATTTCTTATTTGTCCTACCAGCTGTTAACAAGTCTGCCTTTTGCAACTTCTCTTACCTCCCTCCCCGTTTATGTGTGTGTGTGTGTGTGTGTGTGTGTGTGTGTGTGTGTATACATGTTGGACTTTACACTTATTGAGATTTAAGACATTTTATACTGATATTTCTTTAAAATATTCTCATTGCATAAATTCTACTTCTAGCTCTGCTCACTTCACTCTGAATCAGTTAATAGAGGTTTTCCTTGTTTATTCTACAACTATCCATTTCATTTTTTTGATAGTGTAATAATATTCTATTACATTCATGCATCATAACTTATTTAGCTATTTTTCATTATGTTTATAATCCACTAGTCTCCAGTCCGACTTTTTATTTTGGTTGTTGCTGGGTTTTTGCTACTACAAAAAGAGCTGCCATAAATATTTTGTATGGTTGGATCCTTTTCCTCTTGTGCTAATGTTTTCAGTAGTACAGGCCTAATAGGAGAACTGATGGGTCAGATTCCAGACATTTTAGTGAATTGGAGGGCACAGCTCCAACTTGCTTTCTAGAAGGTCTGGAGCAATTCATAGCTTTTCCAAGAGTGAATTTAGTGTGTCTGTTTCGCAGAGCCACACTAAAATTTGTCATTTTCTTTTTTTTAATCTTTGCAAATCTTATGAGATAAAATTTCAAAGTTTCTTTAATTTTATTTTCTCTAATAATTAGTAATTCAGAGGATTTTTAATAGTGATGTTTGCATTTTGAATATCTTCCTTTGAAAATTACTATTTATATCCTCTGTCATTCATCTACTGTCGAATGTTTGGTATGTTTTAGATTCCTATTTTCCCTAAATATAAGCTTCTTGTCAGTAGGAGTTGTTTCCTTTGTGTTTTTGTATGTCCAATATCTAACAGAAATAGACTAGGCCTTGATAAATGATTTTTGATTGGTGAAACTGCAGAATTATGGAATATCAAAGTTGGAAGAGATCACAAAGGCCATTAAGGTCAACTCATACCTTGAAGGAAAAATACATTTTTCAATATCCTCAAGCGGTCATCTAGCCTCTGACTGAAGACATCCTATAATGGGAAACCAATTATTTCTACAGACAATTCATTCTAAGTTTCTATACCATTTAGAATGACTAAGATAATATAATTTATAACCATTTCCTCATGAAGCACTACATATGTGAATACACAGATACACAGACACATATATATTATATATATACACACATACACATACACATATATACATATGTCCTTTTATATATGTATAGTGTGATATATGTGCATATATACATATGAATTTGTTTATTTGTTTATCCTTCCTTCTACCATTAGCAAAGAGATGCAACTATATTGTTACCTTCATGAGTCCATCATCCCATGGATTGACCAGTCACCTCCACCATAAATCTCAGCTTAGCTGGGATAGGAATTAAGGACAAATATTGCTTCTTATTCTGAATTTGCTATCTCATATCATCATTTAATCTTTTTGTGCTTCAGTTTCCTAAAAAATGATAGGGGGAGTTTTAGTGGAGTCTAAGGTCTTTTACAAGTCTGAATGAATAAATGGATGAATGAATGGATGGATGGATAGATGTCACTATGATGGTGAAATACCTAACTAATATTTCTCATTATGGATTCCTATAATGAGTTCACCAAGGCTCAATGTATAATGATAGCTAACCTTCAGACTGAATGTAAGAGGTGAATTCAGGCCTGTCTTTGAGGAAAAAAATAATCTCATTCTACTTGGCTTACATTCCCTTCTTTTATTCATTGTCTTGACTCCAATTCCATAAAAAAAAGTTTCAAGGATAGAAACATTGCTATTTAAAAATAGAAAGAAAAATGTATATATCATCATTTTCTATTCCATATTTTAATTTACAATTGGCATATGGTAGAGCATTGTGCATATTTACTGCTTTTTTATAGTTTTTAAAATGATTTTCTGTTTCAGATTATATCATTACCAATTATATAATTCCCTGGAAGCCTTAAAAGCTGGAAGATCACACTGAATTATTTTTTTTACCCCAAACCCCTCAAACACCTACTTTTGTTAAGCAAAATATCACCTTTAAAATTCTGCTTCACCAAGGGTGCAAACAATCAAATCAGCAAACCTTTCCTGAATTTATGAGTTTGTTTATTTGGATGGCCAAAAGATGCCCAGATGACTGGGTTTTACTGGCTGTTTTCTCTCCTTCTCCTTCCTGTCCCCTCCTCCCCTCTCCCAAAACCTTAAACCTACTATACTCTGAAGCTGGGATGCCAATGGGGCTCTGCCTAAGGGCTCTTCTGAACCCTCCTAGCTTTAGAGTGATTGTAAATAGTAGCTGTTGCTGTTTCCCTCCCAACCTGATGTCTTTCTTTTTCTTGACCTCATTAAAGGGACCATGCCCTGACTACTTCTTAAACAAGCCTATTCAATGAATGGGCGTTGCCTCATCCTAAGTGAGCACCTGCAAAGACCTTGGCTTAAAGGGCCCAAGGTCTCCCAATGCATCCTGGGTCATCTCCAGTCATCCTGATGAATATCTGCTCACTGGATTCAGATGGCTCTGGAGGAGAAGTGAGGCTGGTGACCTGCACAGCCCTCCCTCACTCAAAACAAAGTCAAGTGCAAGTCCTGTCATCATTTCTCTGATGGTGTGGTCTTTAGCAACAAAGGGTGAACACAATAATCCCAGATTGCAAGCTGGAAAGGAGCTTCATGTAGACAGTAAGAGCTTTGAGCTTCTCCTTTCAGGTGACAATGTGCCCATACTATGAGGCACGGTAACATTGCCAAGCAAAGTTAATTACACTGGTATGACTTGCAGTTGGATATAAAATTCTTAGAATAGGATTTCTGATGTTTGTTTTCATCATGTATTCTTTTGACAATTTAGGAAAACCTATGTACCCCTTCTCAGAAAATAACATTTGTTATCTATATCGGAGGTGTTAAACACATGGCCCACGGACCACATGTGGCCCACGATACTTCTGAGTGCAGTCTAAACAGCATTAAAATGTAATTGGGAAAATTTAACAAAATAAGTAAAAATGTAAAAACCACAGATAACAAAATGCTGCTCTCAGAGATCCTTATGTGTGTTTAGTGGTTTCCTCCTATATTCGACCACAGGTCCACCTTCATAATTGAAAGAAATGCTACATTTGTTAGAAATTAGTGTAATAGAGATAGTTATAGATAGACAGAAATGTAGATATAGGTACATGTATAAAGGGACAGCTATGTAGTCTAGTGAATAAAGCACTGAGGCTGGAATAAGGAAAGCCTGAGTTTGAATCCAGTCTTAGAGACTAACTAGCTGTGTGATCCTAAGCAAGTCACCTAAAGAATCCACTGAAGAAGGAAATGACAAACCACTCGTGTATCTTTTGCCAAGAAAACCCCATGGATGGTACTGGAGTTATATGATAGACAGAAAAGTCAGACACAACTCAAAACAAGCAACAGATGGAAATATAGACAGGGATGATATAGATATTTCCCATACAAGTTCATGGATCCTTTGAAGATCTCTATACCCCAAGTCTTAGAGCTAGTTAATTAAGACATATCTCTTACTTAGTAACTATGAATGTATGGTGGACTGTGTCCTGAATTACAAAAGTAGAGAAGAGCAGTTTTATTTGCCTTTGCAAAGTTGTCCACTATTTTAATGACCCTGAGTTTTTCCTCAAAATATTTTCTCAACAACTTTTCAGCATCAATATTTTCCTAATTACCCTCTATTATTTAGCAATTAATGCAGAGACTTAATGTGAACATGCTGCAAAATGTAACAAATAAGGAAAAATAACAAATGATAAATAGATTTGGAAAATCTCCTAAAGTGAAACCCAAAAAATAATGTAGTACAATCCTATCTATCACCCTAAGTCACCTCCAGATAAGGAGATGAATGATAAATATTTTGAGCTCAATGATAAATAGCTGACATTGCGTATGCATATTGATCTCCTGTTCATCTCTCTGGTAATTCACTAGTAAGGAATCATTTAGAGTTGAGGGGCTTTGGCAGTCTCCTGTCACCTCCTGTTGGGATATATTAATACATTTTGATAGTCTGGAACTCCTCCTGGCCTAGACCACAAAGCTAATCAGGACTCAGCTGTTTTTCAAATTAAAAAACTGAAAAATGTAAGCTTAACATTTGCCATTCTGTGCCTGGTCACTGATTCCTCACCCATTTGGAAAGATTCTTGGATGAAAATTTCATTTTTTTTTCTTCCTCCAAGTGTTGTTACCTCCAAGAAAATACAGTCTTTTCTAAAAATAGGAAATTTCATCATGAAGTGAGATACCAATAAATTAATTTAAATAACTCTCAGTGGCTCCTAGAACACTGGAAACCCTTACTACGAATGTATTTAATTATCACTCTGGCTTGGAGAGACCTCCATTTTCATGAAGACTCAGGCTAATGTGCATGTTACCACTTCTAACAACTAGGAATTAATGCAATTCTAACTGATCTCCATTATTAGAAATCATTTTAACACTAGTACAGAATAGTCATCATTTTTACATCCACAAAATTCACTCATCCAAATACATAACTATTTGTATCTTAGAGAGGCACTATGAATGGGCAATGAGTTAGGCCAAAAATGTTTAAAGACAAGAACAGGTCAGATTGCCTTAATAAATCATAACATTCTTTAAGAACTCAATGTTTCTAAAAAAAAGATGCAACTTTTCTAATATATTTTTATTTATTTTGTTAAATATTTGCCAATGACATGTAAATATTTAAATGATTTTTTAAACTCTGAGTCTCAGATTCTGTCCTTCCCTCCCTTCTTCCCCCTCCTTAGGAAGGCAAGTCATTTAAAATTTATGGTGTATGTGATGTCATGCACAACATTTTTACATATTAAGCATATTTCAAAAGAAAATAGACAAAAATAAAATAAAGTAAAAAAAAAAAGTATATTTCATTCTGCATTCAGAGTTCATCAGTTCTTTCTCTGGAGGTGGATAGAATTTTCATGAGTCCTTGGGATTGCCTTGGACCATTGTCTTGTTCAGAGTATATAAGTCTTTCATAGTTGATCAGCCTTACAATATTGCTGTTACTGTCTGCTCACTTCCATTTTACATGAGTTCATGTAATTCTTAACAAGTTTCTCTGAAATTATCCTGCTCACCATTTCTTATAGCACACTAATATTCCAGTCATTACTATATACCACAACTTGTTCAGTCATTCTCTAATTGGTGGGCATCCCTTCAATTTCCAATTCTTTACCACCACAAAAAGAGCTGATTTACATATTACACGTACAGTTGAAAAAAAGATATACTTCTTCCTATTCCCATTTACTTTTCTCCTGAGGTCTATCATACCTAACTTTTCTAAGATTCTATTCGTTTCCTTGACTTTTTTCTTATTTATTTTATGATCAGATTTATGTAACAATTAGGGAAAGTTGAGGCTCCCCACTAGTATAGTTTTACTTTCTATTTCCTCCTGTAACTCATTCAATTTTTCCTTTAAGAATATGTATGCTATGTCATTTGGTGCTTAGGCTTTTTTCACGTTGTTGTTTTCAGATCTACTTCTGGGGGTTTGGAAATTTTCAGAGCTGCCAAGGTGGTGTGATCTGGGAAGAGACATGGCCACTGCTCTCCTTGTCTGCGCTCTGGTCCTTACCCAGGAAGGGCTCCTGATCCCTTGGAATTGCAATCAACACTGCTCCTCAGGGCTCTTGTTCCCATGGCACCAGAGATGATACATTTCGACAGGAACCATGATCCCTTGCAATCAGAATTGGAACTGTTCCTCGGGGTACTTGATCCCTTGTATCCAAAAATGATATTGTGCCTCAGGGTTTCCCTCTCTCTTGACATAAAATGCTCCTCTCTACCCTTGAATTATGCACCCAGATGTGGGTATAGGCAGTGGAGTTGTCAAACAGTGTCTGGTCCTGTGTCTAGTTTTAGCACAGGCATCCTCTATCATCTCTTTCTGACCAGTTGCCAAGTTCCCTTACCATCTCTAGTTTAAAAGCTCCTGAAACTGTTGATGTTTCTGTTGCTACCAGCTGGTCCTACCACTGGTATTTCATTCATCTGCATTTTGGGTCAGCATCCACCCCTGTGTCTTTTGGACCTCCTACCTTATCTTGGACTGGAAGAATATGCTACTCTGACTTTTTTTTAGCTCTGCCACAATTGAATTTGATTTGAAGTGTTATTTTAAAGTTGTTTGTCAGGGAATGTGGGAGAGCTCAGCTGAGTGCTTTTTCTACTCTGTCTCTACTCCTGGAAGTCTGGCACATTTTTTAATACTGATATCTTCTAGTGTTTTGGGGGGTCACAAAGATTTCTAAAGAATTGAAATTTGGGGCAACTCAAAGTGCAATGGAGAGAGAAATGACTGCAACATATTCAGAAAAAAAGGAATTATGAAGGAGAAATTAAAAGGACATGATCAAATAGATGCTTGAGCAAAATACAACTGGTTAGTCACATGACAAAAGTGACAGGTGATAAACAAAGAATATGATTCCTTATTATGTATGAAATATAAAGAAAGCTGAAAGAAGACTTCCAAATGTTGATGACAAAGATACAAATCTCACAGGATGATGAGGTGTGACTATGTTGAAATCTGCTTATATCCAGGACATTACAGTCCTATAGATGTAACTAACAGCTATGTCTTAGCAGCACAAAATTAAATCAAGATAGTAAGGCAACTAACTGATGGCTCTGCTCAAAGTGAACAACTTTGCCAAATGATTCAGGTTCTTTGATTCAGTGTGGGTCCTGAACTAGCTAATGTCTTCTGTATTGGAGAAATTTCCATTTTTATCATTGTTCTTCTGGTAATATCATTAATTAATCACTTCTGGTAGTACCACTGAAAAGAAGCAAAGTCCATTCTATTCTAGGATAAGATTTATCTATACGTCGGTGTTTTCTGCAAACAGCACAACCCCTTTTGCTAGCGCAGATGGTCTGAAATAGGCAGTATGAAAGCTTGAATGCATTGAGTCACATTGCCACTCATAAAAGAAAAGCCTTCCAGTCATAATCAAAGTCTCTCGCTTGTAAAATGATGGTGGGCAAGTAGATAGGACCACCATATCCTTTTTCAATTTTAATTACTCTTGGTACATGAAAGAGCCATTCACAGAACAACATAATGCAAAACAGCTGCAATGATGAACCCCTGGCATCAAACCAAGCAATTTTCCTTTTTCCCAGATTGGTCTGTTCATTCAGAAGGCAAAAGGGAAGGGAATATGCATTTATATAGCACCTACTACATGCTTGGTACAATAAAATGCTTTAAAAATATTATCTCATTTTAAGAGTTATTGACAATATTATTAGGCACAAGTGATGTCCTTTCATGGTGGTAAATGAATGTGGGAGGTTCTAATCCCTATATTGCATCACCTTGAATGCATAGCATTGAGTGTATGACATGTATTTAGAGAGTAATTTCATAACTACTAAATCTACTTGAGACATTATACTTATTTATTTAATTTACTATATATGCCAGTCTGCATTCTAAAGTATGGTTTAAGCTCCCTAAAAGGGGATGAATCAAGTAATAGGAGTACTCAGCACCCCAACCAAATTCTACATCTTGTTCCTAGAGAACACTGAATTTAGACCAGAGGTTGCTTCTCTCCATTCCTCCATTCACATAATCATAAGTTCATATAGAGTGAAAGAGCTTAAGATGTTACCCAATGGATCGTGAGTAAGTGTGTGCTCTTTAAGTAACTGTCCCTATATCTATGTCCAGAGAAAGAACTATGGAGTCTGAATGCAGAGCAAAGCAGACTATTTTCTTTTTTTTGTTTTGTTTTGTTTTATTTTTCTTATGGTTCCTCCCATTCATACTAATTCTTCTATGCAACATGAGTAAGGTGAAAATATGTTTAATAGGAACGTATATGTAGAGCCTACATGAGATCCCATGCTCTCTAGGGGAGGGAGGAGAAAATCTAAAACTTATGAAAGTGAAGGTTGAAACTAATAATAAATAGATTAACTTTAAAAAAAGAACTTTCCCCATGCCATTGACAGACTCAGCTGCTAAATTCTTCATCATCATCTCCTTCTCCATCAACTTCCCTCTCAAAGTCATTGATCTATATATAGATCTTCCATGAATACAACACAATGCACTCTTCATGATTCAGGAAAAAGAAAACCACCACCAACAAAACAAAACAAAATAAACCATTGCATTACCTGATTAAGCCAAGACCACTACCAATGATGCTGTTAAATACCAACCGATCATCCCATTCACCTGTTCTAGTAAGGTACTATGTTCTAATACCAATGATTTTGCATATAACTTAAACCCTTATTTCCATCAACTCAGATTCTTCCTCCTCTTCCCAGCTGTGGCCCACAGTTACTCAATTACTTGCTTTTCCAATCTCTGTAGAGGGCAGCTACCTCCATTTCTATATTCTAACCTGCATCCTTCAATTACCTGCTCAACAAGGTCTACCTTACCTTACCGATGAGGAATTTCACAGTTCTCTACCCAAATGGATATAGTTAATTTGGCTCATTCTCTGCAAAACCAATCTACTTGTCTATTGTCTCTTTGCACAATATTCATGCTATATTATAAGACCCTAGAAAATAAGAACCATGATTACTTAATTTGTTTTTGATAATGATAATATGTATACGTTTATAGAAGGATACGTTAAAAATAATTAATATCATTGGAGTGTTGGGGATGGAAGCTCAATTCCATGTGGACAGTCTCGGGCGGGTAAAGGTGGGAACTTCTAAATCTTAGAGTTCTCATGAGGCCCCCCATGAAACACCAGGGAATCGAGGAGTGAGACCGAGCTATCTCGTGTATTTCCGCCTCTTCCCGTGAGAAACGTGATGGGAGGAGCATCGCCGCCCTCGAGACTGTCCCGGATCTGGGCACACCTATTGTTATCTAACAGGCACGGTATTTAGGTGCAAACTACACGGCCGGAGAGCTTAATTAGGGTCAGGAAAGCCTGAAAGGCCCTTAGCGCAGGAGGGGCCCTTACAGGACAGAAGGCCTCTTCCCTCTTTCCTCTCTTCGCTCTCCCCTCCCCCTCTCTCCCCACTTACACTTCTGCTTCCAATCTCTTACTGTAAGATCTTGCCTCCTTGGGGGACTTCTCTCTCCCTCCTAAGGAAGAGTTCCCCCTGCATATGTAACCAGGACCCTGAATAAAGCCTAACCCTTGTTCGACTCCGGAAAGTCTCTTCTCTCATACGTTTATCCAGTTTGGCCAACCGAAGACCTGGGACAGGTAAGGTAAGACTCGGGTAGCCCTCAGGCCTTTATGCCTGGCATTGGAGGATTATTTTAATAATAATTTTAGCAAAATTTACCACTCTGTACTAGATTAGCATGACTGTGTTTACTTTATAGGCATTTATTGCCTGGGCTTATAAATTTAAAGCTATAAAGATGCACAAATGTCTTCTAATCCATTCCTCTCTCTCTTTTTCTTTTGTGGTGAGACAATTGGGGTTAAGTGATTTGCCCAGGGTCACATAGCTAGTAAGTGTCAAGTGTATGGTCTGAGACTAGATTTGAGCTCTAGTCCTCCTGACTTCAGGATCAGTGATCTATTCATGGTACCACCTAGCTCCTCACCCCTTGTTCTATACATAAAGACACTGAGGCCTTTAAAGGTAAACAGTTTTATCTACAGTTATAACAGTAGTATCATAGGTTAATTTTGAAACCATTTTTTTGACTCCAAGTCCAGTATTGTAGTCACTATGCTATATTTCACATCCCAGTGTTGAATTAGTCACTCAGATTAGTACAACAGATTGTGTGTTTGACAAGCAAAGAGAGATGAATGCCCCCCCTCCCCATCACCTATTGTTGTTGGGGGTGTAAGCTCAGTTTCATGTGGACAGTCTCAGGCAGGTAAAAGTGAGGACTTCTAAACCTTAGAGTTCTCATGAGGCCCCCTGGGGTGGGAATTGAGGTGTGAGACTCGGGCTATCTCGTGCATTTCCGCCTCTTCCCCGTGGGAAACTTGCTGGGGAGAGCATCCCGCCCTCAAGATTAATCCATGGTCTGAGCACACCTATTGTTGTCTAGCTAAGGGCTGAGAACAGGCACGGTATTCAGGTGCAAACTATGCGACGGGAGAGCTTAAGTAGGGTCAGGAAAGCCTGAAGGCGCTCTTAGTGCTGAGGGGCCCTTAGAGGACAGAAGGCCCCTCTCCCCTCTTCCCTCTCCCCTCTCCCAATCCCACTTCCATTCTCTTACTGTAAGATCTTTGCCTCCTTGGGAGGAGGACTCCTCTCTCCTGAGGAAGAATTCCCCCTGAACATGTAACCAAGACCCTGAATAAAGCCTAACCCTTGTTTGACTTTGGAAAGTCTCTTCTCTCACACATTTATCCGGTTTGGCCAGCCAAAGACCTGCAACAGGTAAGGAAAGACTCGGGTAGCCCTTAGGCCTCTAGGCCTGACATATTGCATTCTCTTTAGGACTATTTTTTTAAAATATATAATTTTTCTTTTCAGTTTGCAACATTCACTTCCACAAGAATTTCAATTAAAATTTTCTCCCCATCTCTTCCCACCCCCCAATCCAGGACAGCATGTACCCCATCCATCCCTTCCTCTGGTCTGTCCTCCCTTCTATTACTCCCCTCTTCTTCCATCTCCTTCCCCTCTATTTTCCTGTAGGGCATAACAGATAACTATACCCCATTGCCTGTATATCTTATTTTGTAGTTGCATGTAAAAACAATTTTTAATATTCATTAAAGCTTTGAGTTTCATGTTCTCTCCCTTCCACCTTTCCCATCCACCCTCAATGAGAAAACAAGCAATTCAACACACAAATTGCATGCATAGCCGTGAAAAACACTTCCATAATAGTTATGTTGTAAAAGACTAATCAGATTTCCCACTGTTCTATCTTGCCCTCCACTTATTCCATTCTCTCCCTTGACCTGTTCTTCCACAATAGTGTTTGCTTCTGATTATCCCTTTCCTCAATTGCTGTCCCTTCTATTATCTTCTCTCTCCTCTCCCCTTCCACCCTGGCTTCCTGTGGAGTAAAATAGATTCTCATACCCAGTTGAGTGTGTGTTATTCCCTCCTTAAAACAAATGAGAAAAACAGATGAGACTCTCTTATTCCCTCTCACCTCCCTCCTCTTTCTCTCCATTGTGAATGCCTTTTCTAGCTTCTTTTATGTGAGATGATTTGCTACATTCTACCTCTTCCTTTCTCTTGCTCTTAGTACATTTCACTCAACAGCAAATTTTATTTTTTAGGTATTCTACCTTCATATTCAGCTCACCATGTGCCCTCTATGTGTATACATATTATATATATATATATATATATATATATATATACATATATATATATATATATATGTATATATATATATATACATATATATATACATATACACACATATGCATATATGCACATGCATACATATACACACATACATACTTCTACCTACATGTATATATACACATAAAACTGTTAATATATCCACTCAGATATCAACACATACATTGGTCTTTGTGTTGTTATTGTTGTGTTTGTCGTTCATTTTTGAGGAAGATCATGACATCACAGAAATGATGACATGACTTTCACTTGATTTTGTTTTGAGTGAAAGAGGGCTGTACAAGGTAACCAGACTCACTTTCTCCTCCTGAGCCATCTGGATCCAGTGATTCATGAGGACGACTGTAGATGACCCTGAATTGTTTTTCATGATTTTCTTTCATCACTCTCATTTCTCTTCATATTATTTTCTCCACCTCTCACACTTGACTTTCAGAGTCATTTTTGAGTTCTTCTGTGGACTGAAACTGTTACATATTTTGGAAGGCTTTGGATGTAGTAACCTTGACTTTGCTATCTTCCTCCAGTTGTATGCTTTGGTCTTCCTCTGATTGTATGCTTTCTTCTTCCTAATTTGAAAGGATGGAAGAAAATATGTTTTCCCCAAGAAAGTAACCTTCTGTACTCTTAGTTGTCTTCTTTTGGGGGCATTTTCTCATCCAATTACGTGACATTTGAGTCCTTTTCAAAGTGGATGGAATACTACCCCAGGCTTCAGAGGTTTTATGCAGCTGCTTTATGAGATATCTCTAGACACTGGTAAGTTCTCAGTTCCTCCAAAGTGGCATAGTCAAGGGAGAAATGTTTGCTCCTCTCCTGGACTGTGCTCTGATCTGTAAGCAACCACAAGCATTTTTTTCTGTTCTGGAACTGTGAGTAGGATTTCCTCTCCACAGCCACCACCAGCTCCACCATGCCAGCACTGCTCCTCACCCCACAACTGGAACTGAGGCCCAGATCAGCCACTTGATTCCCCCAGGGTCTGTATGCTGCGAACTATAGAAGTGGATGCTGCTGACACCACCCTGGGGCTGGGGCTGGGGTTGGACCATGCCTTCCTCTCACACAGGTGAAAGAGATTTCTCACTGACCTTTGAAGCTGTCTTTGGCATTTATGGGTTGGGAAATCTGGAAACTACAGTAGCTACCTATGACTCAGCACCCCAAAGCCTGCTCCAGTCTTCTCTGTGCTGGTGTGACCCATGCTAGGATAAACTTCACTCTGAGCCCAGCGCAATAGTTCCTTTCTATTAGCCTTTCAGGCTGCCATTGGCTGGAAATCTGTTTCACTCTGTCATTTTGTGGCTTCTGCTGCTCTAGAATTTGTTTAGAGTCATTTTTACAGGTACTTTAAGAGCTTTGGCAGTAGAACATTAGCAGATTCATGCTTCTCTTCTTCCATCTTGGCTCTGCCCTTGGGAGCTTTTTTTTTTTTTTTTAATGTGGTGCAAAATCCACCCTTCATTTTATCCAATGAATCAGCTTTTTAAGTTTTCAAGAGCCAGTAGAATGCTGTCAAGCAGCAACTGTAGTCCATCATACCCAATGCCTGACTGTATCCTCAAATGACAATTTGGAGATCACTGAGAATGATAATCATACATACTTGTTCTATATAGTGTCAACATCCAACTGTCTTCCTAATGTCAATCAAAGAACATCCATCATAGGTTCATATAAATGTAGTTTATACCTCTTGTTTGAATTTACATTTTTTCTTACAAATTAAAAACCTCAACAAATCCAGTAAGAATTCAATAAGCGCCTAGTATTTGTAAAGCACTGAGTTAGTTGATGAAGCTACAAAAATGAAACAGAAAAAGTTTGTATCCTTAAGATTCTTATATTCTACTGGAAAGGAAATTCATAAGGTTCTGAGAAGCCAATTTTTCAATATTTCTTTCTCACATGCTTATCTCAGATAAAGCTCTTAAAGAAAGTTCATGAGAATATTCCATAGAAAGATCATATATAATTCTCCAAGTTGTAAAAATGGTTCTTTTGCATGTTTTGCCAAAATAGGGCAACTTGAAAAGTGAATAAGCCATAAGCTAAACAAATGTGCAGATGAACAGGAGGTGGTGCAATACAAAGAAAAGAACTCTGTTTTCAGAGACACAGAATCTGAATTTGAATCTTACCCCCATGCTTATTATCCATGTGACCTTAGACAATCCATTTAATTGTCATAAGCTTCAGCTACCATATCTGTAAAATAATGTGATTAGGCTAGATCACCTCTGAAATCCCTATTAAGAATTAGTTCTGAAGTCTCACAATATCTTAAAAAATCAGCTTTTTCCAGTGGAGAAGTAATGTCATTTAAAAACAAGACCAAAGAAATTCAGATGGTCTGGAAGGAACAACTACCATGCGATATTCCAAAATAATTATCACTCCAAGAAAATGGCTTACCTGGCAGCCATTATTTTTGGAAAGATTCTGGAGTAGCAAAGAAACAAAAAAGCATCTGTTTAAAACTAACCATTCCCCAATCGGTAATCAAGCTTTTGAAGCCAACAAGTTGATGCATTTGCAGAAACTTTGAAGCTGGATTTAGGAAACACCCTTAAAATTCTATATTCATGTCTTCAGTGCTGGGAAAAAAAGGAAGAAAAGGCAACATAGTCATGTGTGCATGTGTGTATATGTATATGCACATGAATACATATATGCATACATGTATGTATGTGTATTATATACATATACTTATGTATATGGCTCTCTGTGTGTATATATATATATATATAGATAGACACACATGCTGAGATATAGTGTGTGTGTATGTGTGTGTATTTCCTTCCATGTTCAAAATTCTACTTACAAATCTAGTCCATCCACTATTTTTGTCATTATTCCTAAATTGAATGACCAAATATGAAATTGATAGATTAAATTAGTATTTGAAAATTTCTCAAGCTGGTACATCTAAAAGAAAAGGGAATTTTTTTTTTTTTAGTGACTAGCAAAGATATCACCACAGAATCAGGCAAAAGTCCATTATTTCTGCTTACTGCCACTCTCATCAAAGTCCTAGAAACCAGTTATTCCCATCAAGGGAAATTCTGTGCTTTTTGAATTTCTTATTTTCAATACAAGAATGAGAAATTGATTCAAATCTTGCAAATTCAAGATGAACAGTGGATAAAGGAATAGAAAACACTCCAGATATTACCCAATAACTCCTAAAACATGGGTGTAAGTTCTGCTTTGACTGATCAAGAAGTTGGGAATCACGCAGTTGTCAATGATAACAATTCATTGTACTTTGCACAAACTAGGCACTGAACAATATTGGTGGACTAGATAGGAGTTCAATGAAGCTTTCAGCTTCTTGTCAAGAATCATAATATCTGGCTTTGATTGTAAGTACTCAAGGCAAGCATGCATAAAAGGCACAAGTCAATGACAACTTTGTTTTCTGGTGAATGTCCTGAAGTCCAATTGAGATTTCATTCCTCAGTTGCTTCAGGAGAGAACTCAGGCCATTTAGTAAAATGACTGAATTTGTAACATCCTTGGCTTGTTTGCTCCTGTCATCTGAACTGAATAAAACCACCATTGCTGCATCTTGGTGAAGTTGCATCTGCTCATGCCCATTTTACTGGAATGTCCATGTCCTCCCCAGGTCCTGCTGCTTGAGCAATATGCTATTCCTTCCATGTAGCCAACTCCATTTGGCAAGCAGTGTCTACGGCCATCTGCAATTGAAGCATAGCTAGTTTTGTTAATCACTCCCAAAAGCATTTACTACATCCTTTCCCCCCTTTTTCAATTAATTGGTCCCAGGTCATTTCATCTTGCAGGGAACTGCATTTCCAGGTAGCTAGCAGAACTAAGAAGGCTGACATAAGCTGCTGGATACCTGGCCAGTGAGCATATTACTGGAACAAGAATGCTCCATTAAATGGTTTGGTGCTGAGCTAAAATGAAAACCCAAAGCCCTGAGTGCATCTTAAAAAGAATTAGCCACAGCCAGTAGGAAGAAAGCACCATCTTGATCAGGTCCCTACAGAGTGCAAAGGCTGATATATTCCAGTACCTGGGTCTTCTTTAAGGCCCACAGACCAACAGTAATTAAAGACAACTATCAAGCTTGTAGTGAGGTGCTGAAAGAGGAGGGTATAAATTGGTTTGATTCAGATAATTTCATATAGAAATTTCAATTTTAATGACACAAAGTCAGAATTTTTCCTATACACAAGCCCTGAGAAGCAAACCCAGAATTTTTCCAAAAGAATGAGTTTGGAAGGAGGGAATTGTAATTTATATGTGACCAGAATAAGCAAATGGGGAAAATCAGAGACTTGGTAGAAGGTACAAAAAAAAAAAAGGAAAGAATAGGAAAGAATTTGGATTCTAAAATAATTCTGAAGGGAAGACATAAGATACTGGTGTTAAAGTTTTATCAGTATTGTTGTTTACAGCATAAGAGAGAGAATGAGGAAAGATGGAGGGATACTGAAAAAAATAAAGGCACAGTATGAGTTAGTTACAAGGTTGTAGTTATCTATTTATGCCAAAGGAGTCCCTCACAGGAAAAAAAAAACAAAAAGATTGAAACATGAGGATAAAATTTCTTTAGATTTATATATCTAGAGCTAAAGCTACATCAGAAGCCTACTAGTCCAAAGCCTTCACTTTGGTCACACAGGTAAAAAGTATCAGGGGCTGGATCTGAACCCAGGTCATCATGACTGCATGATTAGTGTTTTCCATCTAGATATTTTAAGTGTCACTGAAATTATAAAATTCTACTTTAGGGCTCCTAAAACTGCTGTAATGATTAAGGAAGCACAATGGTTTAGAGGAATGTTTGTAATGACAATGGGAAAGTGGTATTTGCACTTTATAGTGGATAGCATGCTGAATTTGGCAAAAGGAGGATCTAGCTTTAAATTAATACCACTCATCTTAGTTGGGGGCAGCTAGGTGGTACAGGGATAGAGCACCAGTGCAGGAGTCAGGAGGATCTGAGCTCAGATCTCACCTCAGATACTTGACACTCACTAGCTCTGTGACCTTGGGCAAGTCACTTAACCCCAATTGTCTCATCCTGGGTCATCTCCAGTCATCCTGATGAATATCTGGTCACTGGATTCAGATGACTCTGGAGGAGAAGTGAGGCTGGTGACCTCCACAGCCCTCCCTCACTCAAAGCAAAGTCAAGTGCAAGTCATGTCATTATTTCTCTGATGGCATGGTCTTCTTCAGCAACAAACGAACACACACTACTCATAGTTATTGACTGTTTGACCCTGAGCAAGTTCCTCAATCTCACTGCACTTCAATTTTGTTATCTTTAAAATAGGGATGTTAATACTTCTTTTAGAACCTGACTCATGGACTTCTAAAGTTGGCAGCATTGAAAGAGCTGGCTCAGCAATATAAAGATTAGAATACTATTCTACATAAAATTATTTTTTATTAAATCAAATGAAATAATATAATTGAAAAAAAGTAAGTCACCTTAAAACACTGTATAAATACCAACTATCATTATTTCTGTTGTTTTGAAGAGTTAATGTTACTTGTTCAAGGCTGTAGTCATAAGAAAGCACTAGCTCTGGAGTCATAGCACCTGGGTTCAAATTGAGAGAAAGGAATAAGCATTTATATAGTACCTGTTGTATGCCAGGCACTTTGTTAAGCACTACACATATATTATGTCATTTGATCCTCACAAAAATCCTCCAAGGTAGGTTCTATTATAATTCTCATTTTATAGTCAAGGAAATTGAGGCAAACAGGTTAAGTGACATGCCTAAGTCTCCAAAGCTAGATTTTAATGCAGCTCTTCCCGACTCTGGGCTAAGTTCTCTCTACTGTATTACCTTGCTGTCTAATTGCCTTTGATGCATACTGTGTGTTCATGTATATAATAATAAAAACCATAATAATAACTAACACTTTCATCGCATTTACTATGTTCCAGGAATGGTGCTAAGTGCTTTACAATCATTATCTGATTTGATCCTCACAACAAACCTGGACGTTAAGTGCTGGTGTTATCTTCATGTTACATATGAGGAAACTGAGCCTGCGGGAGCATCAGTTTTTAAATCTGCACATATACTTCCTACACCTAAGTCTATCATCTCTTATCCTGCAACTTACTGTCTGGCAAACCCTTGACACCACTAGAACAGAAACAATGTGAAAGATGAAAGAAACAAAAACAGGATGCTAAGTCATTGAAATGGTCGTCAAAACATTCCCTTTCTTTCTCTATCCCATGAGAGCTAAAGCAGCATAAGTAGCAGAATATGGATACCACCAGCTGCCCAAATTTTTACCCATTTGTTGAGCAAACTAGGATTAATTACCTTAAGTGCCAGGTGCAATATTATATACTGGATGAGATTCAGAGTTTATGATCTCTATACTAACAAAAAATAAATTCTTCAATAAATAGTTCACTCCTTTGCTGGGGTTGAAGTAAGTTAAACAGGAAAAAAAATCATACTGAAGACCCTCTTCATAAAGTCTTAGAAAAATCTGTGTGTGTGTGCGTGTGTAATAATAAGAAAAACAACAGCCTGTTAGTTTGAACGGAAATGCTTCAAAACTCCTACCTTGGCCATATGGGAAATCGTCTCCCTTAATTCTTCACAAAAGACCCACTGAGAAATCACAATAGCTTACAAATTCATGACTGAGACCATTAACAAGGAAAGGAAGGGTTGCCAGAGAACGCTGCGTTAAAGAGGACCCATCTGTTTGCTGAGAGCTCATAGGCATCTTTAGTGGGCCATTGTAGATAGAGATAGTCCCTTTCCAATGTTTCCCAAAATGTTTCTCTCCTTTGAAATCCTGCCTGCATCTCCAAGTTAGGCACATCCTATAAGAAATCTATAATAGAGTAACAAACTGAATTTGAAAGTCTATTTGCAAATATCCCTAAGCTTTTCCCACATTCCTTCTGGAAACCTTTCTAAAAGCCCTCATCTGTAGATCTAGGATGATATATGGGCACTAACCTGCTTGTCAAAAATTACTCATCTCTCTTGGGAAAGGAGACCTCACTAGGATTGGCATGCCTTTTAATCTTCATCAAGACGAACTCTGAAACAACTTGAGACATTTTACTACCAGCACATCTCTGCACTAATGTAGCATTTCACAGGGTTTCTGCAATAACTATCTTTGGGTCTTCTCATAAGAGCCCTATAATAGCCATAAATATTCCTCAGGAGAGCCAGATAGAATCTGAAAGGCCTATAATAGCGATCATAAATGAATAATAAAATGTAGAAAGGACAAGCCACCATGAAAATGGCAAATGAATATGATGACGTGTACTGTACATGAGGTAATTATTGGAATGTTACATTCACAGAAATTTCCAACAGTTTTTGTTGTATAGTCAGGAATTCACAAGAAGCTGTGTGTACTGTAAAACCAGTGATATGGAAAGAGTTGAGTTAGCACAATAAAACTTAGAAAACCACCTTTCACATATTTATTTTTATTAAATCAAGTACAACCATCAAACTATACTTACTTCTGAAAATGATCAGTCATAATGACAAATCTTAGACTCTGATCACACAAGAGAGTGTTCCCATGGTATTTGGAAGAAGTCACAATATGTGAACACCAGGGTTTTTGCAAGACTGTTAAAGAAGCTTGGCTATGGCTTGAAAATAGCTTCTCATACTGAGATGTAAACATGGCTTCATGGGGGGGAGGGCAGGGCTGCATTCTGAGGAAGGAAATGAAAAGAATGAAATATCACCTCAGGGATCAATCAACATGAAAGGGAGAGAAAGAAAAAAGTGCAGGCAATATCACTGTATAGATTGTAAAGGAAGCAATTCTAGGACTCGTGATGAAACTGAAGAGGTAAGACAGTCATTTTATTCAGAGGAGGCTTGTAATTGTTCCTGACTACAGGACTGTGCCTAGAAAAATTGATTTTTCAAGAAAAGGAAGAGTGGAAGAGAAAGAGAGAAAAGATGAAGACCTTGAGAGAAACTGCTGAATATAAATTTTAGAGACATAGGGACTGAACATGTGATTTAATTGTTATAGGGTACTCTGATGATTCCTTACCAAGGCATATCACCAATTTCTCTGAATTTTCAAGTTTTTAGAGAGCTGCCTCAAGTTATTAGAAAGCAGTGGCATTGAACTGAAATTGAGAAAGGGAGCTGTAAATCATACATAAAACTCCTATAGGCTACACATGGACAGTTTTAAAATATAATTATCTTTTTACTGTATTTTTATTTACCTTGTTAAATATTTTCCAATTATATTTTAATCTCATTCCAGCTATTCTCAGAAGTGTTGTGAGTCACCTGAGATCCTTGACCTTGTCATATTTTGAGATCTCTGGCCCAGATCAATGTTAGTAATCTAAAGGAGAAGTTAGAAGTTTATGGCATCTCCTAATTCTGATCAGATGCACCTTCCCACTCTACCATTTCTGTTCCTACTCTGAGTTTCTTTGCTTCTCTCATATAATCTTTCCACTGTATAGAATGAACCAGTAAGGACCCTGTAGACCCCAAAGATTGGGGGCACTGTACCCCAGGTTTATAAGCAATGTTCAGTTTAAAAACTTACCCTGTGTAAAACAGCTAGTATGTGCCAAAGTTGAAAATTGAACACAGGTTTTCCTGAATCTGAGAATCTGTCTATCCACTCCATCACACTTCTCATCATGTTTTTAAAATCCTTTTGAAACAATGTAGTCTAGGAATTCTAATTTCCCGTGTGATATCCTGAAATCCTGAGTACTGATTTCCTGCTTCACTACTTTAAAATGATTATTTAAATAAAGAAGTCTCCTTTTGAAATAAGGACCCAGAAAGGGGAAAAAATTCTCAGGAGAAATACACAAAAGGGAATGCGTTTTATTATTAACATTAGCAACGAGGAGGAGGAGGACAATGATGATGATTTTTGGTTCCCACGGCAGTTATTTGCCAGCAGAGTTGGTAAGTGAGACTTTGTTCTACTTTTATCCACATTTAGATGACACCAAATCGGTGTCATAGGCATGGGGATATTGTGCAAAGTACACATTTCTGAGCATAACTTGAAGGTTAGGACCACCTATACAATAGGTTCCCATCTCTATCAGGTTTAGGCCAATTGCCTCTTTTTCTCAACATATCAAATCTCTAATGTTCTTCCTATATGGCACCAAAACAAGGATTGAAAGCAGAGGAGCAAGGTGGTGAGGAAAGTGGGAATAGGTATTTTTAAAAGTTTTTAGGACCACCTATGCAACAGGTTCCCACCTCCATTCGGTTTAGTTAAAGGAAAGTATTGCCTCTTATTTTCAGAACACCAAAACTTTAATGTTCTTAATACATGTCACCAAAACAAGGATTAGAAGCATGGTGGTGAGGAAAGTGAGAAAAGGTAATTTTTAAAGTTCTTTATGGAGGCTTATGGAATGAGTGCTTATAAACCTTGGGAGCTGTGCCTCCAAGTTTTGGGATCTGCAGGGTCCTTAATGGTCCATTCTATACAGTAGAAAGATTAGATGAGAGATTGAAAAAAAATACAAAAACCCAAAACTCACAGACTAAGAACAGAGGAGGTAGAGTGGAGAGTGTGCATCTGATCAAAAATTAGGGACTGCCATCAACCTCTAACTTCTCCTTTAGATTACAAAATTTTGACCTTATCTCCCACACACTATGCAATTTCTTTCCCACACTGCTCATCCTCCCAGACACATACTCGGAGTCTTTTTTCCTCTCCTGCTTCTCAAAACCCTTCTTAATATCTGAGAACAAACTCATATCTCACTTCTGTTGTGAATCTTTCAAGCTAGACTTGATTTCTCCCTTTTCTGAACCTTTATAAAACTTATTGTCAGTATTAACTCTTTTGGTATTTATATGGTGTCTTTTACTCTAAATTATGTAGAGATGTGTGCTTTATCTCCCATACTTGACTGTAAGCAAAGTCAAATGATTGTAAGAATATTTCCAAAGAGACCAGGGATCATGATTTGTATTTCTCTATAAGCTGACCATATTGTCTTGCATACAATAGGTACCTGACAAGTATTTTTAATTGATAAATTGACATCAGGCTGTGTAAAATAATGTTTGAGGGACACCAGACTTCTATAGGATGGGGTGAAGGGGGGAAGTTTGAGATATATAGACATGGTGCTGCTTGTAAAATTTTCACTTTCTCTGATGGAAAATTCTGTCCGTGACTTAAGGGAAGGGAATGCGCAATTTACCAGTCATGATTTTTATGCAAATACAGTTTGTATCATTATGAGGTTTCCTAGTGCTATGAGTGCATGACAGAGATATCCTGGGATTAGGAGTTAGAAGGTGAGGAAACTAATCCTGGCTGAGTCACCAGCTAAGACTGTGACCACAGGCAATTTTCATCATCTATAAAATGAGCATAGTGATATATGGCTGATCTATAATATAGCATGGGCTTATTGTAAAGATTAAGTAAAATAATGGATGGGAAGTTGCTTTGAAAACATATAAAGTACAAGTTGTCATTATGTATTGGAACATGCTTTCATATTCTAGACCATGAAAAGTTGTAGATTGATTGAAAATTAACTAGTATTTTTGGCATAATCTCTCAGGATACCATTGTGACTTGGTTTCAACATTACCCTACTATATATATTTATGTATAAAATACTGTTTTCAGAGCACTGTGCTAGTTGCTGGGGGGTGATTAGATAAAAGAGGACAGTCTGCCTTCAAAGGGTTTAGGGTCTAGTAGAGGGATAACACCAACAATTAAGGGCTACAAGACACTATATCAAATATGTGCATTACTGAGTTAGGAAATGAGTTAGTCTATGGAAGGCTGAAAAATGGAAGAAAGCTTGGTGTAATGGACTTGGAATTAGGAAGACTTGGTTTGTATCCACCTGAGACACTGGTCATCTGACACTCAAGTTACATACATTTCCTTGACTTCAGTCCCTTCATCTGTAAAAGGGAGATGGGAATGGGGTTGACTTTCATGGCCTCTGAGACCTCTTTCAATTTTAAATCTATAGTCCTTCAATGCAGGTACTCACAGCAAGCTACCAGGAGGAGATGGGATTAGATGAATGGATAGGAATAGTAGGAGCAAAGAAATCTAAGTATATCAACTGTCTCCTAAGACCTTTCAGTATCCAGTTGTTATACCCATGGTTAGTACAACCAATCTATTTTTTTAAATATTTTTTTCTTTTTTAAATGATTATTTATTATTAGGTTTCAACAGTCATTTCCACAACATTTTGAGTTTCAAATTTTCTCTCCATCTCTAATGCTCACTCCACCCAAAAACACAGTGCCTTCTGGTTACCCCTTCCCCCAATCTGCCCTGCCTTCTAACACACCTCCCTTCCCTTAACGCCATCTTCTCTGTTTTCTTGTAGGGAAAGATGAATTTCTATACCCCATTAACTATACTTCTTATTTCCCAGTTTTACACAAAAACAATTCTCAACATTTGTTCCTAAAACTTTGAGTTCCAATTTCTCTTCCTTCCTCCCTTTCCACTCATCCCCACTGAGAAGGCAAGCAATTCAATATAGGTTATATATGTGTAGTTTTGCAAAAGACTTCCATAATAATCATGTTGTATAAGACTAACTATATTTCCCTCTATCCTATCTTGCCCCTCATTTATTCTATTCTCACTTGAACTTATCCCTCCCCAAAAGTGTTTGCTTCTAATTGCTCCCTCCTCCCATTTGCCCTCCCTTGCATCTTCCCCTTCACCCCATTTGTCCACTTCTCCCCTACTTTCCTGTAGTGTAAGATAGATTTTCATACCAAATTGATTGTTCATGTTATCTCTTCCTTAAGCCAAATGTGATGAGAGTGAGCTTCATTTTTTCCCTCTCAGCTCCCTGGTTTTCCCCTCTATTGAAAAAGCTGTTTGTTGCTCTTTTATGAGAGATAATTTACCCCTTTTCATTTCTCCCTTTCTCCCTCAATATATTCCTCTCTCACCTCTTAATTTTATTTTTTTTAGATATGATCCCTTCCTATTCAACTCACTCTGTGCTCACTGTGTGTGTGTATATATATATATGTGTGTGTGTGTGTGTGTGTGTGTGTGTGTGTGCGTGTGTGTGTAGGAATGTAAACAGTTCAACTATAGTAAGTCCCTTTTGATTTCTCTTTCCTGTTTACCCTTTCATGCTTCTCTTGATTCTTATGTGTGAAAGGCAAATTATTCAACTCTAATCTTTTCATCAAGAATGCTTGAAAGTCTTTTATGTCATTGAATGACCATTTTTTCCCCTGAGGTGTTATACTCAGTTTTGCTGCATAGGTGATTCCTGGTTTTAATCCTAGTTCCTTTCACTTCTAGAATATCATATTCCAAGCCCTTTGATCCCTTAATGTAGAAACTTCAAGATCTTGTGTTATCCTGATTGTATTTCTACAATACTTGAATTGTTTGTTTGTAGCTGCTTACAATATTTTCTCCTGGACCTGGGAACTCTGAAATTTGGCTGCAATATTAATAGGAGTTTCTCTTTTTGAATGTCTTTCTGGAGGTGATCAGTGGATTCTTTCAATATTTATTTTGCCCTCTGGTTCTAGAATGTCAGGGCAGTTTTCCTTGATAATTTCATGAAAGATGATGTCCAGCCTCTTTTTTTTGATCATGGCTTTCAGGAAGTCCCATAAATTTTAAATTGTTTCTCCTGGATCTATTTTATAGTTCAGCTGTTTTTCCATGAGATTTTTCACATTATCTTTCATTTTTTCATTCTTTTGGTTTTGTTTTGTAATTTCTTGGTTTCTGATAAAGTCACTAGCTTCCATCTGCTCCATTCTAATTTTTAAAGAACTATTTTCTTCAGTGAGCTTTTGAACTTCCTTCTCCATTTGGCTAATTCTGCTTTTTAAAGCATTCTTCTCCTCGTTAGCTTTTTAAACTTTTTTTTGCCAATTGAGTTAGCCTATTTTTAAAGGTGTTATTTTCTTCAACATTTTTTGGGGTCTCCATTAGCAAGCTGTTGACTCGATTTTCATGATTTTTCCTTCATCACTCTCATTTCTCTTCCCAATTTTTCCTCCACATCTCTTACTTCACTTTCAAAATCCTTCTTGAGCTCTTCCATGGCCCAAGATCATTGCATATTTATTTTGCAGACCTCTGATAGTAAGCATTGTTCTTCCTCATCTGAAAGAATAGAAGAAAATACCTGTTTACCAAGAAAGTAACCTTCTATAATCTTATTTTCTTTTCCCTTTTTGGGGCACTTTTCCAGTCAGTTACCTGACTTTTGAGTCCTTTGTCAAGAGGGGCATATATTCTGGGGACCTGTAAGCTCTCAGCTCCTCCAAACTACCAAAGCTTTTCTGCAAGTAGAATTCCCTTTCCAGAGCCTCCACCAGCTTCACCACACCAGGTAGAATTCTAGCACTCTTCCTCACCCCCAGGCTGGGCCACCACTCAGGGCTGAGACCCAGATCAGCAGCTCAATTTCCCCAGGGGTTTTAGGCAGAGGGCTCCAAAAATGGAACCTCTGCTACTGTTACAGCTGCTGCTGCAGCCACTGTTGCCACCTGGGACCCAGGCTAGGCGAGGACTCTGCTCCCTTCTCACCCAGATGAAAATGCTTTCTCACTGACCTTTGAAGCTATCTTTGACATTTGTGAGTTGTGGGATCTGAGAATCCCTGCTGCTTCTGGGAATTCCACCCCTGAAACCTGTCTGGTCTTGTTCCTGATGGTGCCTGGGGCCAAGGCTGGGAGGGGCTCTGTGGGCTGTGCTATGCTCCACCCGCAGTACATTAGATCTTTCCTGTTGGCCTTCCAGGCGAACTTGGCCTGAAAATCTCTTTCACTCTGTCGTTTTGTGGCTTCCACTGCCCTAGAATTTGTTTAGAGTCATTTTTTCAGGTATTTTATGGACTGTGGGGGAAGAACTAGAGTATGTGTATCTTTCTACTCTACCATCTTGGCTCTGCCCCTCTAATCTGTTTTTAACATCTTGAGAAGAGAGGGAACCTGTCCAGTCAGTATTTTTCCCATTAATCTGTAAATATACATTTTTTAAAGTGACCCAGCCTCTAAACCTGTCAACTGGGTGGCAAAATTGAAACCAGTATGGGGATGAATCAAAGGATAGATAATGAACTAAGGCATTCTGTAGACACAAGACTTCATTTCTTTTTTAAAATATTTGTTTGCTTCCACAGAGGTATGTATGGGGAAGAAGGTGAGGTAATTGTGGGGCTATTAGACTGCATTTTCTTGTACATTTAATCATTTCAAAAAGTAGACAATTAAATTGAATCAGGCTCTAACTTCTTCATCAGAATCCACCTTTTCCTTCTCTAGGAATTTTCACAGTTAATCAAACCCAAGAAAAGTATCTGTTTTGATCCTTACTCTCTCTCAAATATGAGTTGCCATGACAATCTGAACCATGATGCTATAGCTGAAGCTAAGCTCAGATGACAATTCAGTTTAATTTAGTGAGACCATTTCCTGTGTCTCCTCATTTCCCTTCTGCCTACTAGTCAAATAACTATAGTACAGTGAAGGCAGAGATGTGATGATGCCTGGGGGCGAATATGCTCAGATGTTAAACGTGCAGTTATAGTGCATTTGGCATTTCTTAGCTATCTGTGGATTTCAAAGTGTTACCATTTCAGTCAGTGTTTCAACCAGAGCAAGCCCGTGGCAAAATTGTGAAGTTGGTAAGTTTGTCTTCCTTGCACCTATCCTCCATTTTCTTTGACTTTTTCTACTTGAGAGTGGCTTCTCCAACCTGCTCACACTGCCCCATCCCCACTAAGAAACTGAGGAAGTGCAGTATTCTAACTGTTGTCTCTATCTGACTCTCCTTAGAATCACTTGTCTGATGCTTGGAATTATACATTTTGAGATGAAATGGCCAATTTAGAGCCACCAAGCCCAAAACTTCTCTCCTCACAAACCACTCCCCACCACCATTACCACCTCAATTTTGCAGAATAAGAAACTGAAACCCAGAAATGTGAAGTAATTTGCCCAGGATCACATAATAGTTTGGATTTCAGTCCTGATCTTTTTTACTCCAAAAGTCAGTATTTATCCCACTATAACACACTGTCTTTTCATGAACAACAGGGCTAGTAATTGATAAAAGTGCTATCCTCCAAAATGGTTTGCATTTTGATAACTATTTGAGCCTTAAACTAAGGTCCTGATTTAGGAATTCCAGGCAAATCTAGAACACTTTAAAGATATCCGGATCTTCTCATTACTCCTAAAACTGTAAAATAAGAACAGACATTTATTCTATCCACACGTAAAATTAAGTCTAACTTTAAATAAATATTTTGTTGCAAGTTAGTTTGCGTGCTCTCTTTTTAGTCAGGTTCATATGCTCATGTTAGGATTTTTTTTTTAAAAAATAGTCATGTCTAAAAAGACAATGGTAAAATGGACTAGGTCACTGAAGATAGTGGAGTAGAAGCAGGGAACTGCTGAGCTCTTCTTGGAAACCCCTCAGAAAATTGTAAAAATAACTCTAAACAAATTCTAGAGTGTCAGAAACCATGAAATGGCAGACTGAAACAAATTTCTACCACAATCTGGAAGGTCAACAGGAAAGGTCTATCACACCTGGCTGGGAGCAGAGCTCAGTTCAAACCTGAATGGAATGAGTTGGAGCAGGCCTTAGGAGATTGAATTGCTGGTGGCTATTGTAGTTTCCAGACTTCTCAGCCCATAAAAACCAAGGACAGACTCAAAGGTCAATGGGAAGGGTATGCCACCTGGTTGAGAGAGGAACATGGTCCAATCCTGGCCCCAGACCCAGGGTGGTAGCAGCCACTCTAAAAGCAGTGGTTGTTTCTGGAGCCCTCCACTTAAAAAAGAGCTCAAAAGTCAAATAAATGGCTGGGAAAATGAACAAACAGGGGGAAAATAAACTATAGATTCTTACTTCCTCAGTAAAAAGGTGTTTTCTTACATCATTGGTGATGAGCAAGATCAAAACATACAAACAAATGAAGACAACAAAGTCAAAACTCCCATATCCAAAGTCTCAAAGAAAGATATGAATTGGTCTCAGGTCATGGAAGAGCTCAAAAAGGATTTTGAAAATCAAGTAAGGGAAGTAGAAGAAAAATTGGAAAGAGAAATAAGAGTAATGCAATAAAATCATGAAAAACAAATCAATAGCTTGCTAAAGAAAACCTAAAAAATAAATGCTGAAGAAAATAACACCTTTAAAATTCAACTAACCCAAATGGCAAAAGAGATCCAAAAGGTCAATGAGAAGAATGTCTTAAAAATCAGAATGAGTAAAATGGATACAGAGGTCCAAAAGCTCACTGAAGAAAATAAGTCCTTAAAAATTAAAATGGAGCAAGTGGAAGCTAATGACTTTATGAGAAATAAATAAATCATAAAACAAAGAGAAAAGAATGAAAAAATCAAAGACAATGTAAATTATCTCATGGGAAAAACAACTGACCTGGAAAAGAGATCTAGAAAAGCTAACTTTAAAACTACTGGACTACCTGAAAGCCATGATTAAAGAAAGAGCCTAGACAACATCTTCCAAGAAATTATCAAGGAAAACTGCCCTGATATTTTAGAACCAGAGGACAAAATAAAAATGGAAAGAAGTCACCAATCACCTCCTAAAAGAGATTCCAAAAGGAAAACTCCTAGAAATATTGTAGCCAACTTTTAGAGTTCCCAGGTCAAAGAGATAATATTGTAAGCAGTCAGAAAGAAACAATTCAAGTATTGTGGAAACACAATCTGGATAACACAAGATTTAACAGTTTCTATACTAAGAGATTGAGGAGCTTGGAACACGATATTCCAGAGGTCAAAGGAGGTAGAATTAAAATCAAGAATCACTTATCCAGCAAAACTGAGTATAATACTTCAGGGAAAATAAATGGAATTTCAATGAAATAGAGGACATCCAAGCATTCTTGTTGAAAAGATGAGAACTGAATAGAAAAATTGACTTGCAAATACAAGAATCAAGAGAAACATGAAAAGGTAAATAGGAAAGAGAAACAATAAAGGACTTATTAAAATTGAAATGTTTACATTCCTACAAGGAAAAATGATGATTGTAACTCAGGAGACCTTTCTCAGGACTAGCATAGTTGGAGGGAATATATAGGGTGTGTGTGTGTGTGTGTATGTATACATATATGCATATGTGTGTATATATGTATATACACATATATATATTTATATATGTATATGTATAGATATGTGTATTTATATGTGTATATATGCATATATATATGTAGAGAGAGAGACAGAGACAGAGACAGAGGGCACAGGGTGAGCTGAATATGATAGGATGATATCTAAAAAGTAAAATTAAGTGTTGAAAGGAACGTACTTGGAGAAAGAGAAAGGGAGAGGTCGAATGTAGTAAATCATCTCAAATAAAAGAGACAAAAAAAGAGCTTCTACACTGGAGGGGAAAGGGGGTAAGATGAGAGTGAATAAAAGAGCCTTGTTTTCTTTGGATTTGGCTTCAGGAGTGAATAACATATACATTCAAATAGTATGGAAGTTTATCTTACTCTACAGGAAAGCAGGGGGTAAGGGGATAAGAGAGGGGGATAATATAAGGGAGGGCAGATTATGGGAAGGGGTAACTGTTAGCAAACACATCTGTAGAGAGAGAGGTCAAAGGAGAAAATAGAATGAATGGATAATGTTACATGATAGAGGGAAATATAGTTAGTCTTTCATAACATGACTGTTATGGAAGAGTTTTGCATGAATACACATATATTACCTATCTCAAATTGCTTGCCTTTTCAATGAGGTTGGTTGGGGAGAGGGGAAGGAGAGAATGTGAAACTCAAAACATTATAAGTGAATGTTAAAAAAAAATTTTACATGCATCTAGGAAATAAGACACACTGGCAATGGGGTATAGAAATCTATCTTGCCCTACAGGAAAATAGAAGGGAAAGGATTAAGGGGGGCTTTGTGACAGAAAGAAAGGCAGATTGGAGGTGAGGGAGGGGAGAGATGGGGAAAAATTTGAAATTCAAAATTTTGTGGAAGTGAATGCAGAAAACTGAAAATAAATTTAATTAGAAAAAACTGAAGTGAAGTAGGTTGAAGGTTTGGGCCATTTCTTAAAGATAATATATTGAGTTCAAGTCTAAGTCTGTTTCATATTAGCTATTCTCAAAGTTAAGAAGCTAACAGGTGGCATCTATAGATGTTTTTCTTCTTCCAAGATACATTTCCCAATTAAAAAAAGGAAAATTCCCTGAATCAATTTATTTTTCAAGGTGGTGGTTGCAGTTGTTACGTTGTTGTTGTCTTTTTTTTTATAGGCACAGCAATAAAGAGGAGATAATAAGAATAACAAATGTTTAAAAGAAATGAGATCATTTATTTTCCCTTACTTTGTGAAGAGAACGTGTTTAATGGGCAGACAATATTTGTTTTACCTAATGTCCTCCTAGGCCCAGAAATCTTTGTATCTGTAGTATGCAGAACATTAACAGTGTTATATAGTTATTTTCTGGTAGATATGAGGTACTAAATGGATGCTTGATAGAAAACCTAGATCTTTAATCTACAAGACAGAGTAATTTTATAAGTGGTAAAACAAATCAATACAAAACAAAAACTCTCAAAGAGTGAAAAGTAAAATAAAAACAAATTTTATGACTGGTAAAACAAATCAAAACAGAAGAAAATCTCTCAGAGGGTGAAAAGTAACAGAAGACTCCTGGAGGAAATATGTTCAGCTATGTATATGTATTAAATGTTCAGGTAATACCATAAAACTTCAGTGGTAGTGATCCTGTTCTGAAATACCCTGGAATGGTAATTCCCATTTAATGGTATGTAAACCCCTGAGGGATGATGGTCAAAGGCATTTGCTCTAGAAATTTTTAATGGGGGTTTAAGCTGAAAATAACTGGACAATTATATACATATGCATATGTGCACATTTCCACTGTGAAAATAAGCATAAGAATATGAACATTAAAAGCATTACAGGATAGGTTTTTTTGCAGATACGTGAAACTGTCATGATTATGTACAAGATAATTTTGATGTTCCTGCAGTGATCAAATAAAGTTTGGGCCAATTCTGACTGAGTATGTGGTCTTTCAGATCCTCAACAATTATCAAATTGTTTCCAAACAGCCACAACAGTTTAACATTCATGTGCAAACTGATTCTCCTAACAAGGTAAGACATATTTGTTCTTACGTTCATCTGTGGTCTGCAAAGCACATTATTCCACATCAGCTGTGAAATTACCTATTCTAGTTGTTAAAAGCATTTTTTTCTTTTTTTCAGAGTGATTAAAAAAACACACAATTTTGTTACTTGCAGAGACAGAGGAAAGATAATGGAATAGAAGAGGCATAAATGTTCTCACAACATTCCATTCTGAACAACTTTAAAATAATGCCTCAAATAAAAATCTGGAGTAGCAGAGCCAATTAAAAACCAAGATGAGACATCGTTTCCAGTTGCAGACAAGCCATAAAGAGTAGTCTATGACTCTGGGGTATGGTTAGATTCAGAGACCACATGGTAGTATTATCAGTGTTGAACCTTGGAGGCATCTCCAACATCAGCAGGAGCAGCTTTGGAGGTTCAAAAATTAAACATGGTAAGGGGATTGGGCAAATGTTCAGAAAGAGACTAATGGATTCTTATACTAGCATTAAGTAAAGGACAAGACGTTCTTTGGAAACTCCATGTCCAATACTAACTTCTGGATCACAGTCCCAGGGTGGAGATAAGTGCTTACAATTATGCAAGATATCTGTAGATCATTACCACCTGTGTTTGGTAGGGGTAAGGGACCATGCCTCTCCCTGGATCACACCACTTTAAATGTCCAAACCCCCAGAACTAGCTCGGAAAACAGTAATGCAAAAAACAAACAAACAAACAAAAAGCACTCTCAACCCAGGAAAAGAACCAAGTATCAATGTAAAGTTTAAGGTCAACAAATAGTTTGGAAAGAAGGACAAACAACAACAACAACAACAAAAAAGAATCTTATCATAAAAAATCTACTATTGTGACCAGGAAAATCAAGTCAAAAACTCAGAAGCAAGAAAATAAAGTCAAAATTCCAAATAGCTACAAACAAAGCCTCAAAGAAGAATGTGAATTCAAGATAAACTGAACAAGAATTCCTATAAGAGCTAAAATACTTTAAAAATCAAATAAAGGAGAAAGAGAAAAAATTGGGAAAAGAAATTAGCAATTTAAAAATAAAAAAACTAATTAACAACTTCACAAAAGAGGCACAAAAAATGCTAGAGAAAATTATGTTTAAAATAAATAGATGTGTCTAAGTGACCAAAAAGGATATAAAATTTCACTGAAGAACTCCTTACAAAGCAGAATGAGCTACATAGGAAAAAGCAAAAGCTCACGTAAGAAAATAATTCCTTAAAAATCAGAATTGGGCAACTAGAAGCTAACCATTCCATGAGACATCATCAAATAATAAAACAAAATCAAAAGAATGAAAAAAAAGGAAGAAAATGTGAAGTATGTCAGCAAAGAAAAACTGGCCTAGAAAATAGACAACAGAAAAGTAATTTAAGAATTATTGGATTGTCTGAAAGCCCTAATCTAACAAGAGCATAAATGCCATATTTCAAGAAATTATGAAGGAAAATTATCCCAATATCCTATAATCATAGGGTATTATAGAAATTGAAAGAATCTATGAATAACTTCCTGGATGTAATCCCAAATGAAAACTCTCAATAATATAACAGCTAAATTATTCCAGAGTGCCCAGGTCAATGAGAAATCTCTTTAAGCAGCTAAAAATAAGCATCCAAAAGGTGTGAAACAGTAAAGATCATTCAATATATAGCAGCTTTCACTTTAAAGGAGTAGAGGCCTTGGAATATAATATTCAAGATAGCAAAGAATTTTGGAGTACAAACAAGAAAAGTACCTTGCAAAACTGAGTATAATTCAAATGTGGGAAATGAATAAAGATATAAAGTATTTTCAAGCATTTCTGATGAAAAGACCAGATTCGAGTAGAAAAATCTGACTTTCAAATACAATACTCATGGGAAGCACAAAAAAGTAAACATGAAAGACAAATCATAAGTGACTCAATAAGGTTAAACTGATTATTTTCCTGTATGGGGAGAGGATGCATGAACACCCTAAGAACTACATAATTATTAAAGCAATTTGTTTTACAGCAATACATTAGAAGGACTGTACATGAACAGAGGGCACAGGAGTGAGTCAATTATGTTGTGATGCGATTTTTTAAGGGGTGAATGAAAAAGAGGTTTGCAATGGGAAAAATGTGAAGGGAGAGGAAGAATGAGGACAATTATATTATATATAAGAGGCGTTCTAGGAAGAGCTTTTATGCTGCAGGGAGAAGTGGTGAGATGGAGTGGGCAGTGCTTGAACCTCACTTACATGTGAATTTGTTCAAAGAGGGAAGAATATATATATATATATATACATATATATATATGTACATATATATGTGTGTGTGTATATATGTATATATATGTGTGTGTGTGTATGTATACATATGCACATAACTAGATGAATAGATTAAAGAAAGGGCAGATTAAGGGAGGCAGTGGTCAGAAGCAAAACAGAGAGGGTACAGGGTAAAAAGAAAGAGATAAGGGTAAACAGAAGATAAAGGATAGAGGGAAATGCACAGTAAATCACATCACAACTCTGCATGTGAATGGAATGAATTCATCCATAAAACAAAAACAGACAGCATAATATATTAGAAAACTGGTGTTCAGAAATATGTTGCTTAAAAAACACACACTTGAAACGTAGAAACATACCAAGTTACAATAAGCATGTAATGAAAAATGTATTATACTTCAGCTGAATTATAAAAAAGGAGGGGATACAAATCATGATTCCAGATAAAGCAAAAAGCAAAAAGCAAAAATAAACTGAATTAAGAGAGACAAGAAAGAAAACTAAATATTGCTGAAAGGTATCATAGACAATGAAGTAATACGAATACGAAACATGTATGCACTAAATACCATAGCATACAAATTCTTTAAGCAAAATTCAATGAATTACAGGAGGAAATAGAAAATACAACCATAAAATTTGAGGACATTTATCCCTCATAGGGATAAATAATTCTAGCTACAAAATAAAGAGTAGTTAGGAAAATGAATAAAATTGTAGAAAAGTCACATATGATATACCTCAGGAGAAAATTAAATGGGAACAGAAAGGAGTATACCTTTTTCTCAGTTGCATATGTCACCTTTACAAAAATTGACCATGTATTAAGATGCAGAAACCTCACAAACAAGTCCAGAAAAGTAGTACTTTTTTTAGACCATACAGCAATAAATATTCAATTGTATAAAGTGTCATGAAAGCATAGATTAAAAATTACTTAAAAACTAAATAATCTAATCTTAGTTGAATGAGTGGACCAAAGAACCAATCATAGACAGAATCAATAAATTAATTTAAAAGAATGACAGCTATGAGATAACATAACAAAATTTGTGACATAATCAAAATAGTAATTGGAGGAAATTTATATCTATAAATGCCAATGTCAATAAAAGAAAAAACAAATAAATCAACAAATCAACATGAATCTTAAAAAAAAAATTTAAAAGAACGAATTTTAATTAATCAATAAAACACCAAAATGGAAATACTGAGAAAATTAAGAAGTGATTAGCAAAATTTAACTTTAAAAAATTAAACTAATCAATAAAACTAGGAGTGAGTTTTATTAAAAAATAATTGAATAGATAAACCATTGGTTAATCAGATTTCCAAAGAAAGGAAGAAAAAAAAGTTACCAGAATCAAAAATAAAAAGGGGAAATTCATCACCAATGGAAATGAAATTGAAGCAATTATTATGACTTATTTTTTCAATTATATGCCTGTAAAATTGAAAATTTAAGTGAAATGTATTAATATTTATAAAAATATAAATTGCCCAGAAGAGGTAAAGGAATATTTAAACAATTGTCTTAGAAAAAAAGAAATTGCATAAGTCATAAATTAGCTTCCTAAGGAAAAATTTCCAGGACCAGAGAGATTTACAAGAGAATTCTACCAAACATTTCAGGAACAACTAATATTGCATCAATTTTAAAAATACAAGTGCTAGAGGATGTATGGAAGAATAGGAACACTAATGCCTTGTTGGTGGAATTGTAAACTGATCCAACCATTCTGAAGAACATTTTGAAACTCTGCCTAAAGGGCTATAAAACTGTGCATACACTTTGATCCAGCAATACTACTACTAGGTCTGTATCCTATAGAGATCTCAAGAAAGGCAAAAGGATCTATTTGTACAAAAAAAAGTTTATATCAGTACTTCTTGTGGTGGCAAAGAATTAGACATTAAGGGGATGCCCATCAATTTAGGAATGGCTGAACAATTTGTGGTACATGGTTGTGATAGATTACTATTGTGTTATAAGAATTGATGAGCAGAATGATTTTAGAAAGAAAAATAAAACATGGGAAGACTTATATGAACTGATGCAAAGAGAAATGAATAGAACCAGGAGTACATTGTATACAGTAACAGTAGTATTATAACAATGATCAATTATGAAACACTTAGCTGCATTTATCAAAACAATGTCCAAGACAATTCCAAAAACCCCATGATGAAAAATACTATCCACCTCCACAGAGATCTTATAAATTCTGAGTACAGATAGAAGCACTGCTTTTTTTCATTTTCTTTACATTTGTTGCTTTTTTAAAAAGTTTTCCAGCATTCTAAGATGGAAATGTGTTTTTCATGACTTCATATTTTTAACTGATATCATATTGCTTGCCTTCTCCATAGGTGCAGGAAGAGCAGGAGGCATGATGAGAATTAGAACTATTTTTTAAAAGACTGCTATTAATTAATTATTTTAAAAGAAAAAAACTACAAGTTTTGGGTGTGCATATTACAAACCATCTTGACATCATGGCACATTAGCAATGATCTGTAGAAACAAACCTTACCTTCCCTGTCATTGAAATAGTAAAGCTGTTTTCCACTTTAAACTTACCCTCTTCTTATATTACTATTCTTCTATCTTGTAGATTTAAAAATACACTAAGTGGTAACTGAATAGTCACTGAATAAAGTTTCTATGAAAATGTAGCAGGCATTCTAGTGATGAAAGAGAAGAAAAGCATTTCTGAAGAGATAATTTCCTCTCAAAGTTTAGTCTATGAGAACGCTGTTAAAATGAATATGTGCAATTGAATATTAAATTCATTTATTGTTTAATACAACTATTGTCATTAGCTAGTAGAAATTTAAATATCTTATTGATGTCAACAATTCATTTTAGCAATTTGGTTAATTGACTAAAAATGAATTTCCATCTCATAGAAAGAGAACTTTTTAATTTCTCCAAATATTTTCTACCACATATTTGTGTGAGCAAGCATTTTTGCTCTATTATTGTTTAAATAAAAATACTGAGGAAAATTTGATATGGAATTCAAGTTAAGGTTATGCCTGGTGTTGAGACGAATATTGTGATTTTTTTCAAATTAAAAAAAAGTATGTTCTGATACATTTCAAGTTTCAACCTTTTATTTTTTTTCAAATTTTCCAATATCAAAATTCAGTTCATGTACAAACATTCTATTACGTCAAACGTATTCCAAGATGTTACTTAGAACATTTCATTGAAATGTTATTCATATTTGACAGAAGATACAAAATAACCAAATTTGATATAGGGGTAATAGTAAGCATATTAGGGTCTTGCTCGATTACTTAGGAAGATTCTCTTAGGATGTTTCACAGTATGTATTTGCAATTGCTTTTCATTAGTGAGGTTTTTTTATTTTAAATTCTTGGTGTTAATAATTGCAAGTAGAATAAAATTTTATATTTTATAATGACATGCAAGTTTTCATGTGGATATTTTAGTGCAAAATTATCCTTACAGTTATTATAACTTATCATTACAGTTATATATAATTATACAATATACGATATAATGTATTATATAATTATATATGTCATACATTATATACATTATAATACATTGTATATATTATATTATATATTTTCAGTTATCATTACAGTTATTATAAGCCTTGAATGAATAAATCTCAAAGAATGTTACAAGTAATACATTAAAATACATAAGATGTTCACAACACTGATTGTTATTATTTATCTCAATAAGATTATTTGAATGAAGAATAGTGAGGACCACTGGCCTAGAAAGCAGTCATGATAATAGTGGACTAATAGTGTAGTAATTTGCAAACATTATTTCATGATGATCCAGTTGGAAGAGAAGTATTACAGGTATTATTATCTCCATTGTACAGATGAGGTAAGTAAGGCTCTTAAAGGTTAAGTGACTTATCCAGCATCTCACAAACAGCAAGTTTGGGAGGTAGAATTGGAACTCATGTCTTTCTGACTGTACTATGTCTTATACACTGTGGTGGCTTTCCTTTATACATCCCCACTCCTAATTTTTGTGCCATATTGTATACATGTGTACAGACACACACACACATACACACACACATATCTCTGTGTATTTGTATGTGTGTATATATATACATATATATGTCTGTGTGTGCGTGTATGTGTGTGTGTGTATACTGTGTAATTTATCACCTGTTACTTTATCTTCCTGTGTTGCAGCATCCTTGGTATTTAGAAGTGAGATGATACTTGTCTGAAGGTGTATAGCGTTGTATCACCTAATAGACTACTGAAAATTAGGCATTGGGAATTCAAGCTTGGCTTTGTCACAAACTGATATGACTTTAGACAAATCACTTAAGCTATTTATAAATGTGTATGTATACATACATATGTATATATGTATACAAGTACATGTGTATATAGTGCATATACATATAAACATGCATGCATGTGTGTATATACATATACAGTTCAGAGAAGCATGTTCTGACACATTATTTAAAAAATTTAACTTTGATTTGATTAGTCATCATGCTGTATAATAATATGCTGAGAACACAGTCCTGTAAAAATGGTGAGAAGCTGTGCCTGGTGATGCTTGTGATACAAGCTATTAGGAAAGCAAAGTTTGGGTTCTGAGCCTTCATGGGCTATATAGATTGAGTACGTTCAAACTAAATTTGGCATCAATGTGATAATTAGGTTGTGACCCTGGTGACCCACCTAAAGAGGAGTGAACTTGTCTAGTTTAGAAATGAAGGTCCAAAGTCCTGTGCTTCTCAAAGGTAGATTGGCTCCATTCTACTACCATTATTTTTCCAACATGGGTGAGATGGCAAGACCCATTCTTTAAAAGAGACAAAAAAGAAATAAACAAAACAAATAGATAGATGAATGAGTAAATGAATCCATAAATGAATAAGTTAAGGAAATGTATTTATAAATAGGTGAAGGAACAAATAGGTAAATGAATGGATAAATAATGAAAATAAATGAATGAATGAATAAATACTGAGTGTCAGGTATATGAAAATTTACCATTGCACACTTTCATCAGTGGAACATTTGCATGGAAGTCATGTAAACTCTCTCTGATCCTATGTTTCTTTTCCAGGGACAAATCTGTTTTGAAACAAAGAGGGACTGCAGGCATCCAACATCAGAGAATCTCTCTGGGTTCTACTCCCTTACCTGCCAAGCTAGGGAAGACAGAACTATCAGCTCTTGAGAACTGGTATTGATTATTATGGCCCCAAACAGGGATTTTAGCTGTGAGAAGTAAGATAAAAAGAGAATAAAAGCAAATTAGATCATAATTTATTGCTTTGTGTTCATGTTCTGCAACAGGCCTATGCACGTGAACTTCTGATTAGGAGAAGGAACAAGATTAAAATGTAATTGAGATATGTTTAACAAATAAAAATATAATGTAACATAGAAATTGTTAATTTGTAGTTTTCCAGGTCAGTAATATGGCTTTCTACTTGAGTTAGACAAAAATGAATTACTTAAGAAAGTTATCATAATGCAAATTAACACACACAAATTCCGTGTGTATTTTTTTCCAGAGACCCCAGTTGTTAAATATTTCCTGACGCGCTACTGAATTACTCTATAAAAGTTGTTTGAGCTCAGCAGAAGTATAGTAGAAGACTCAGGAAATCAATCCATTGTCAGTTTAGAGAGGAATAATTACTCTAGGTTAATAATAATAACTGGAATTTATACAGTGCTTTACACCCATTTCATGTCTACACCCAGACAACCTTCCTGAAGTGAGGGGACTAGGAAGGCCAATGGAAAGGAAGAGTAACAAAGACTCTGTGGGGTCCAATAAACAGATACGATGACTCATTCCTATAAAGGCTACTGGGAAATTTTGCAGTCCTCAGTCCTGCTTTTCTTCGATGGTCCTCAAGGATTAGATCCCTTGATTTTGCTTCCATGGCTAATTGTCACCTTAAAGTTTGAACCCTTAGTGAAAGAATATAATTTCATGCTAATCTCCTACCTATCTGAATAGTCATGGTACTTTTTAAAATTTTCTTGGCATTCTTATGGCAGAAAAACAGGAAAAACAAAGAGAGATTATTTAACTTATTATCCAATCAATCAACAGGCATTTATTAAGGCCTTCTTTACTATCTGCTAGGTACTACACTAGATGCTGGTAATAGGAACATTAATTTTAATATTGTTAATATCAAATGTAATATTCCCTTCTCTGTCCAAAGGCCAAGAGAAGCCCTAGATAGCCCTCAGAATGTCATTGCATTCCTGCTCTTAAGGTACTTTGCTTTCAACTAAGTTGGCCTGGGCTCCACCTGGAAATCTAAGCTCTGTTCCCCCTGTAAATAGAAATTAGCTTGGGCTAACAACCAGAATGAAATGTTTCCCCTTTATCACATTGCTAGAGGAGACTGAAACCTCATGATCAGGCCCCACTCCTCATGACACCTCTCCCCACACCACCCTTTCCAGGTCCCCGTCTCACTCCTGCCTTTTCTTCTACCTAAATGTATAAACACCTTTTTATACATTTTCTCTGTGATCACTCATGTATTCAGATACATGGCAATGCTCTAGGCTAGGGTGGGGAAGCTGCTGCCTCAAGGCCACACGTGCTCCAGGTATCCTACTCTAGGTACTCAAGTGTGGTTTTTTGAATCCCAGGTTCACAGAACAAATCCCCTTAATAAAGGAATTTGCTCTGTAAAACTTGGCCTCAGTCACAACACCATACCCAAGCACCTAGAAGGTCACATGTAACCTCCAGGTCACAGGTTTCCCCATCCCTGCCCTAGGCTCTTAATTCCCTTTATCTCCATTGAAAATGTCTTTTTCCTCTGCATATGAGTTTGATTTATTTCAGGATTCAACACCAGGAATATAAATATGTCAATAAATGAGGTAATTTCTTTCTTTTCACATGTATGTTATAAGGAAAGTCAGCTAGAAGTACAGGATTATAAAGATCTTTGCTTACAAAAGTGACTAAAATATGGTCTATCTATTTTTCAAAGGAAAATTAAGCTTGGGCTCTCTGGACCATTTCATCATAGTAGTGGGACAGGAGATGAGCTTTCAGATTTTAACTAGAATATGTGACTTCTTAGAGAAAATCATTTAACACTGTCTTCTCAATGGAGAGGGGCTGGGTAAATGGGGAAAATTTGGAATTCCATATTTAAAAAAAAAGTATGTTTAAAAATAAAAGAACTTTTAATATCCTACTCACAGTTTCCATACCTATAAAATTAGAAAATCAGATCAAATAGCATGTACTATGGAGTTGAAAGAGATGACACTGAAGTGAAGTTAGTAAAGGGTCAGTGAAGTGAAGAGGAGGGAGAAGACTTGGGGGGAGGGGTGTAATGGTTACAGTCATACATTAATATACCTATCTTTCTTCCTCTCCTTACCCTGTTCTACTGACAGTCCTACTACTAAGTAAACTACTCTAGCATAATGATTAAAGGAATTGAAAAAGGGAAATTAACAAAGGGAAGAGTAAGTCTCAGCTAGCAGGGTAAAGGAATACATGAGAGGGGAAGATGAGTGAGAAATCTATGTGGTATCTGTGAAGCAAGAAGGGAACTGCATTGAATAACTGAGAGATCACCTACCCAGAGTGGCTCTTATTACATTTGTATGACAACAACATTATAAGATGTTTTTAATGAAATCAAATATATCATATCATAAACATGAAAAATAGCAAACATCATCTATTAATAGAAGCTTCAGTGTTTCAGGAATCACTTTTTTTTCTAAGCATTCCTTTGATTTCACTTGTATAGGTGAAAAAATTCAGCTACTAATATACATCAACACCTTTATATTAACATGGCCAATTTGTGCCAAAGGTAGGTTTTGAGATGAAACTAGCTCAATATCCAAAAGATTATAAATTACTTAAAGGCATTGGGAAATTCAAAATATAGTATTGGACACATCACATCTATTCAATAATTTTGAATCAGTCTCATTACCAAGGCGGGACAAGGGAACAAATCACCTTGTTTTGTCACATCTTCAACTCCTGAAGATCTTGTCTTCCACAGAGTCATTATCACTTGCCATGATAATTGCCATGACGAACAGTGTTGAACTAATAGATTTAATAGACCTACTAACTTAATTCATATTTTTGTTATTGCCAGTTTGTAGGCAAAATGCAAATACCAATTTCATTGACTTTTTATAGAAAAATTAGCAACATTCCCTTCAAGCAAAATAAAGAAACCCACATGGTTTCTATTTTTAAATAGCTTTTCATAGAATTTTAAAACACCCACAACAATTCAGGCAAACAATCTGTGTGCTTTTTCCTCTGGGGAGCTTGCTAAATTTGCAATTGAGATAAGCAATCAATGCTCACCTCTGCTAAACTGTACATAAATATTATTTCAAAAGGAAATTCCTTGGAGGGAATCCTTTATGAAATGTAACTTCATTAGTACGTAATGGATTGCTCTATTGTAGGTTTTCTCCCATCAAGCTAATTTGGAAACTGTTAATTGTCAACCATTTCTTCTCCGTTAAAATGAAAGATGCCCTTGTGTTGGAAACAACCTGATTGTAATTATGCTTTCCATGGGCTAATGGCATTGACTTTATTTGACTCCCAGGTTTCTATGAATTTATTTATCATAGAATATTTATAGAATTAAAACACAGCAAGATTTACCCATAATATGTCTCTTTTCTACCTGAAGCTCTCCCAGAATTAGGAGCAGAAGAGAGAAATCGAAAATTTAAAGGTATAGGTCCAAGTATACATGCAGATCTCCTTTAAAAAAATAAATAAATGATTTATTTTTCATGTACTACTTAATCGTGGCCCTAAGTGATAGGAATTTCTACATTATGGATTTATCTATTTTCCCTTTAGGAATCTGCTCATTGTATTCCATTAGGAAGTTAATTGTTTTACTTTCGAATTCTATTTCAGTTACATATATATATATATATATATATATATATATATATATATATATATATATATATATATATATATACACATATATATATATATGTTTAAACACCATGTAAATACCTCCTCCCCACATACACATATCCATTATCTATTTCAATATCTATATCTATGGAGTGATGCCCTATGTAATTTAAGGGCATATATGATGCAAACAGATCAGACTTGGTCCTTTTGGAAATGAGATGAGGGTGAAGAAGGAACAGCCAGGGTCAGTGATGAGTGTGAATAAATATAAATACCAGGGACTAAATGGTAAGGGAACTATAACAACATGGGTGTGCTTTCTTATCTAGTATACTTCTGCCAGATGTAGTCAGAAGTACATTTGTGTTTTCTTACTCTGCACTGGTACATTAAAAAATATGCGTCTCAATGATCTGATTACTCTGGAGATAAAAGTGTCCCTTAGTGGGGAGTTCAGGTTGGGTGAAGGGAGAGCACTCAGGTTAGCCTGTAGTTCTGGAAGAGCTGCCCAGCTCCTGACTGGATTTTTGCAGCAAATATTTCACAAAACGGGACAAGCTAAAACTCATAAACAGATAAATATGTAGCAGAGCACGTGTTCATTCTCACTGTATAATTTAATATAAAAGTTATAGGGTTAAATATTGATAAACAGGTCCCTCTCTTTTGATTCCAAAAGTGAACTATTAATAAACTTTATATTGTCAATAAAATTATGTAATTTGAGATATGAAAGAGATGGTAGAAATCATCTAGTCTAATCCCCTTATTTACAGATGAGGAAAAGGGCCAGAGAGGACAAGTGAATTGACTAGAATCACATGGTTAATGGAAAAGCCAACAGAATAAGATTCAGATATTCAGACACACAAATCAATTTCTGTTTAGAACTTAATTACAGGTGATTCTTCCCACTAGCATATCCAAAATATGCCCAGAAAAAAATAGGCTCACACATGGTATTTTTTGTCTATCATTTTAAAGTAAAGTTATCATTGCAGGACATTAGCTTAATTGTTTCAGGGTTTTTTTGTTTGCTCATTTTTTAGGTTGATCAATAAAAATAGAGCTTTGGACTTCGAATGAAAATGAGTTAAATTCCAATCCTGTTTCAGACATATACTAGTTCTGTTAGCCTGGGCAAGTAAATTAACTTCTTGTGCTTTAGCTTCCATGTCTATTAAATGGGGACAGGGTGAACTCAGTTCAACCCTCAATTCAATAACCTTAGAAAAATGAATAAAATTACCTAGGCATATGCCTTAAAGAAATGTGCTACACACTCTCAGGATTCTTGCCAACCTATTGTAACAACATTTTCCCCTAAAAGTGCTTTCAAAAATGATTTCAATAAATCAATAAACATTCCTTAAGTGTCTATTACGCGTCAGGTATTGTGATAAGCACCAATGATAGTGTTACTTTTCATTAAATTTGTCAGTACAATGCCTGTTTCTTCTGGCTGGTATAGATATGGCCTCAAATTGACATAATCACAGAATCACAAAATGTCAAAGTTAGAAGAAAATTCAGTTGCCTCTATCTCATATGTGAAAAAAAAATCTCTCTTAAACACATCAGAAAAATGATCATCTAAACAAGGAAAAAAAAACACATAACTTACAAAAGCAGATCATTCCGCTTTTAAATAACTTTTTTTAAAAATTTTTCTCACTTGCCAAAAGCTCTTTACTACACTATTCAAATATTCCATACTCAGTTTCCGAAACTCTAAAATATTAATAAGACTGGTTAACCACCTAATACCAGATGTGTTAGAACCTGGTATATTAGAAAGAACATAGGATGAAGCATTTTAGAGTTTTAGTCCCACTTTTGGCATTAACTTGATTGTGTGACCTTACACAAATCACATCTCTGGACTTTGCTTTCTCATTTATAAAGTGAGACTAGATATTTTTGAAAGTACCTCCCAGATGCCCCAGTATTTACAGCGCTGGTCAAGAAGATATTTACTAAAATCCTGCTTCAGACACTAGCTTTATGACTCTGAGACAGTAACTTCTCCAAGTCTTAGTTTTGTCATCTGTAAAATGGGAGAACTCCCTACTCTCTTCTAGTTTTAACTCTATGATCTTATTATTTCTTAGAAAGACAGAGAATTTGCCTAACAGTACTTATGGTTCTATGCTATGTTTACTTGTTCCTATTAAATCACAAATCAGCTTGCCCTTAGCAACTTTAGGTAGTGTGCTTTTAGTTCCAAGACTACATACAGTGAAAAGGCCTACAATTTTATTTTAGAATACCAATAGGCAGATATTTAAGGATCCTGTCCTCAAAATTAAAATCCTATAGGAATGTCTAATTATAATTCACTAAGGATAAGCTTTTAAAACAAAAATTATAAACCCAACAGAAGCATAGGCATTTTGAGATGAATTGAGCTAAAAATTAAATAGAAAGAGATCAGAAGAATTACTTTTGGAAAATCAATACACAAACATATTTAAAACATTAAGAGAATCACAGATCTAGAAGTAGAAAGAACCTTATAGATTCTCTAGTCTAGATGAGTTCAAATGCATTAGAAATGAGGAAAATGAGGTCCAGGAGTCGAAAGGATTTCTTCAAGGTCACACAGGTGAGTGTCAGAGATGAGACTGGAACCTAGGTACTTTGACCCCAGAGCCTAGCTCTTTCCCACAATATTCCCCAATGCAAAGACCCATCTTCTCAAAATAAAGTCCCTCTAGGAAATGCTGTACTTGACATACCACAATCTCTGTAGATTCAAAATCACAGGCAACCCAAAGGGCAAGGGAGAGAAGTGTGGTGGGCATCAAATAACCAATTGGATATTCCTAGTGATTATCTGTGTTCACAAAGTGATGAGTGATGAAGGAGTCACGCTAGCCAAATGAGGAACAGTGAATAGAGATCCCAAAGGTCTTACTGGCATGCCAAAGATATAGAAAGGCCTAAAAAGAGTGTCTCCAATTTATTGAATGGCTCATGTTTTCAAAATATATGGAAGAACAAGGATAAGAATCACCAAGAAGTAGAAAATGAAACTGATTTGCAATCTCCTCATATGGAGCAAATGCCCAGGTAATCTGGGTTTGCCTCCAAGGTGATTATTATGATACATGGGTGAAAGATAGGCAAACACAACCCAAAGTTTCCTCAGGATCTTGCTCTTGACCCCAAACAGACTTCAGAGAAGAAATAAGAAGGCAAGTTGAAAAAAGAAAAAAAAAAGAAATAGGCAGTGACCAGCAGCCTCCATGGCTGGTAAGAAACCAGAGTCCTTAACCAGAGTTAACAATATCTTTGTTTTCACTATTTCATTGCTTCAGCAAGGAAGTTTTCCCATTTACCAGTTTTTCGCTTTCTGATTTTATCTTCCTTATTGACAAAAGAAGTAGTTTTTAAAAAATGGCAGGGAAGGAATCAATTTTGGTCCCTTACCTTTGGGTAAATTATTTTGTAATTTCTTACTTTCAGTTTCTGGGCTATTCAAATTGCTATTATAAAAACCTGACAACCATCAACCAGAGATGGAGGAGGGAAATCAAAGTGTCAGGAACCATTTTCCTATTAGTGCAAGCTAGGAACAGAAACTGAGTGAAAGAAAGCTCATGCGATTTATTTGTGATATGTTAAAGTTTAATCAAACCATAGGTATTTCTTTAAAACAGTGAGAAAGGAAAAAAAAAGATGAACTGAGAAAAACACATGCTGTGAGCAAAAAAGTAGTCTCTTTTAAACTTAGGGTTCCTTAAACTGGATGGCTCTGCCTGGTTCCCTTATTTAGTTAAAAATTTGGCCTAGGTAAGTTAAGAAAGAAAGAAAGAAAAAGAAAGAAAGAAAAGGAAAGAAACAAAGGAAGGAAAGAAAGGAAGGAAGGAAGGAAGGAAGGAAGGAAGGAAGGAAGGAAGGAAGGAAGGAAGGAAGGAAGAAAGAAAGAAAGAAAGAAAGAAAGAAAGAAAGAAAGAAAGAAAGAAAGAAAGAAAGAAAGGATGAATCTATATAGAAGACATGGCTGGCTCACTGTGGTACCTTGAAGCCAGAGGGTTTCTAACACCATACATGCATCCCTACCCTTTTTTAGTGACTACATCCAAACCAACATCACTAGTCAATCAACCTGAATTTATAGAGTATACACCACATTACAGTCACTATGCTATGCTCTAAGGATGCAAATACAAAAACATGATGATGATGATGATGATGATGATGATGATGATGATGATGATGATGATGATGATGATGATGATGATGATGATAAAACAAAGCAAAACTATACTGGCCCTTAATAAGCTCACATTCTAAAATGTAGAGAGAGATAACATACTAGCAGTTAAGTAAGGTTGGTGAAATCCAGAAAGGCCTCTCGAAAGAAGTGTCACTTAAGCTAAGTTTATGAAAAAAGATAGGGATATCAAGAAATAAGGATGAGGAGGAAAAGCATTCCAAACTGATAAGTTCAAAGTTCCATTGAATTTTTAAGGTGTAAGTATTGAATAGCATTCACTTTATAATGTTCACAGTCTAATTAATTTTATAATTTCAAAATATGCAGTAATGCCTCCTGAACAAGAAAAAATATTATGGTTCTTTTCCTGACATAAAACAGTGATATAAAATACTGTTCCAAGGAATTGATGATTCTTTAATATTACTTTCTAGTTCTAGGTAAAAGGTTCAGTCTAGGCTCATATTCATTTATGGGGTGGGAGGGGCAAGGAAATATTTTTTTTAATCATTTCCTTACAAATACAGGCAATCTTCAACTTTCTATTAAGTAGAAAAGGATGCAAAAGTAAAAATGAACATGAATGTTGATACAATGAGAAATTGGGGGTTAGGTTCCTGCCACCACCAAAAACAGAATCTTGCAGTAGAATTTGCTGAAGACAGACTTTTCTATATACAATCCTTTGAAACAACAACCAAAAACATTTCTGATAACATGCCTTTTTCTTAACACAGAAACCATGAAATAATCCATATATATATATGTATATATATATATATGTAAAACAGTGCACAAAGCAAAATTGTTAACATACAAAATATTTTTCTCATGAGTAATTCCCTAGAATTCTCTGAACTCTTGAGCTAACATCACATTTAAAAGATTTTTTAGACAATATTAACACAGAATATCTATAGTGTCATAAATAATGTACAGCAAATAAAATTCTAGAAACTAAAACTTTTTAACTTGAATCTTACCTTCCATTGTATCAGATGGCAGTGTGAGGGCATTATACTGTGTATTATATTTCTGTAAACCTCATTACCTTGGCCACCCTCTGAAAACCAAGGGAGAGGTTGCTGAGACTTTAACTGCTGCTTTCAGGATATGTCAAATCCAGTAAGGTCTCAGCATCATCTCATACACTCTGTCTTTCATGGCTAGAGGATGGTGTTGGAAACCATGAAGGATGCAGCAGTTTAAAATAACCTGTAAGTAATGTCTTCTTCTCACACTATTTGAGATTCTTAAGGGTCTTGGGGTATAGGAACATAAGCAGAGGTGAACTGATGTTTAACCTTGAAGCTTTGATGGATGACAAGATTGGCAAACAATACAAAATATTCAATAAATGTATCTGGACCTCCTTGCAATGGTAAGATGAACCAGATCATTGAAGTGCCTAGTAGGATTCCAACAGTTTTACAAACTTTCCTGCATCATACTTATCATTTTTTCCTCTACTTAACATAACCTCAAATGTATGCTGTTGCCAAAGCAAAAGTAGAAATGAAGTTACTAATAAAATCACATGAATGTTTGAAGTTGCAAAAGTTAAATTGACTATATGTTTTAATGATGTTCTTAATTGGCTAACAAATTGTATTCCTGTGTTTATGCATGTGTGTGCAGATAGACCTGTTATTTCATTGATGTTGAAATGTGTCCTAGATAAATTACTAAAGTATAAGAGCATAAGTCTTGGAACTTGAACTAGGCAGATCTGAGCAGAATTGAATCTGAGAACCTTCATGGAGGCGAAATGGAACTTAAATATCGAAAAAGACTGAGGGAAGAATCCAGATGTCACCTGGTAGTCTGGGATCCCAGGGATGGTCTTGATAGACCACACCCAGAGAGGATCCTGATGGGAGTGACTGGTAGTTCAGACAATTCACAATGCAGGCCAGGCAACTTGGCCTTCAAGAGAATGCAAAGTAGTCGGGAATATCAAAAGGATGCCTTGAACATAAGTCTTTCTGATTTCTAGGAGTGACCATATTTCCATGATTTCCTTTCCTAGCTATATTGATTTTTAAAATCACATTTTATCATTTCCAACTAACACAGGGAAAAGAAAATTTCCCTGACCCAGGTCAATTAGCATAGTAACAGAAGAAATTGCCTGGTGTTAATGGAGGGTTAGAATGAACATAGAGATGCATCTCTGCCTTGATTCTTTTATGAGGTGCAAATACCTTCCTTACTGAGTCAGTGATGTGATTAGCTAAGAAAACAGATTAGCCGTGATTTTGGGAAATTCAAATAGCCATTTCCTGTAAAACTAAGCAGTCAAAGCTCAGAGAAGTTGTTTAATAAGCCCTGGGGTAGAAGAGCAATTTTTCTCCCCTTCACTCACTATCTCCCTCCCCTTACAGATTGACTATATGGCTTCGAAAAGGTAAACAATTAGGACATCCTGCATCCAGCAGAGAATAGAGAAACAAAATCCAGACAGGAATACATATACAGTGACAGTCACCTTCTATCAATCTATAGGAGCTTGACAAAGTAATTCAAGGTCTGGTTGTAAAAAGAATTAAAATTTGAGAACTCAGAATGAGAACACTATGGAGAAATAAAGGCATTCAAGGGCCTATAGTACTATGAGTCTTAAGTTGACTTTGATATACATGTACCCTAAATGAGTGCCTCAGTTCCATTCCACTCTAATTTCACTCCCATTGTTCCTTTATACACTGTGTATTTGAGGAAGTGTGTACCCTCAGGTTGATGAAGGGATTGAGGAGTGTTTGTGTGATTGCTGTTCTTACTAGACACATTGAATGCCTTTTCTAACAACTAATCAGATCTGCTGACAAGACTGTTAATAGAAAACATCCTGGTGAGGGTTTGTGATCTATATTTTTTAGGAGTACATACAGACAGATCCTAGAACTTGAGGTAGCAGTCATGGACACCCCCAACCCAAGTGTAAGAGTTTCTCATGGAAGAAGGGGGAGTACCCCAGAAAGTATTCTAGAATAATAGTCTTTGTGATGAGGTACAAGCCCAAGCCAAGACCTTTTCCACTTGGATCGGGAGGGCTTTTGTCACATTTGTCTGAAGGGCCCTGAAAAGTCTGGCCTCTTGAGGGGCTCCCTGGATTCCCCTTCCATTTCTCCCAGCCTGAATATTCCCTATCTGATCACCCTTTAGCATTCTCTTCCTTTGATCCTAGCATCCTTTTGATATTCCCGACTACTTAGCATTCTCTTAAAGTCCAAGTTGCCTGGCCTGCATTGTGAATTGTCTGAACTACCAGTCACTCCCATCAGGATCCTCTCTGGATTTGGTCTATCAAGACCATCCCTGGGACCCCAGACTACCAGGTGACACCTGGATTCTTCCCTCAGTCTTTTTCGGTGTTTAAGTTCCATCTCGCCTCCATGAAGTCTCTCAGATTTAATCCTGCTCAGATCTGCCTAGCTGAGATTCTATTTGGCCTGCTTGTGAGTACCAGAGTTAACAATGAGTAGGTTCCTTAAGAGTCAATCCAGTATGGCGAATCTTTAATAAACTTTGTTTTTCTTTCGCTTTAAGAAGGCTTATGTCAAATTCATTCAAGCAGGACCCAGGGCTTCAGTATTTTGGGGTTCCCCAACACCTCAGACCTCAACATTTGCAGTTGAGGAATCATTTCTACTCTCTCCATCTGTCTCTCCCTATTCCTCTTATTTCCTGTCTCCTTCCCTTCCTTCCACTGTCTTTTGTCCTCTGTGTGTCTCTGTCTCTCACTCACTTTATTATACTCATACCTCCCATGTATGCATATATACATGCACACTATGGAGAGAGTAACAACTCCCTCTGGCAGGAAAATGGACAGGATGAATAAGTCTCTTCCATCTCCAAAGCCTATGATTAAAAGCAGAATTTGCTATTTCTATGTTAATCAGCTCAGTGGAGTCCTTTCGTGCAGCATATGGTATAGGTTTTAAAAAGAGACTTTTCTGATGCTTTGGCCACATAAAGATCACATGGCATGAAAGCCACAGTATATAATCTAACAGAGAAATCTGATAGAGAATGTTTGAAATCGAACTGGATCATGCTGAGAGTAAAACTACAGTTTAAGATGGAAGTTTTATTCATAACTTGAAATTTAAACCGCTTGAACCAGAGGAAACTTTGTTCCTCTGTAGCTCTAATGTGACATTGTTATTGTTTCAGCTGTTTCTAGCTGAAGTACAGAAAAGAAGGCTACATTTAGCATGAAGCTTTACAGCAAATCATAAAATCACAACTGTAGCATGTGCAAAGAGGTGTGTCATTACAATCATCTCTGCTTTAGTCGGAAGGAATTCTGCTTGTGCTAAAGTGTGTGTCTGTGTGCGCCCGAGCTGCCAGCATTCACAAGCTGTGCAGATAACTGCAAAATGATGCACTTCTCCCTCTCCCACCCCCACCCCATCCCCCACTCCTTATTGCAAATGACACCAAAAGTCTAGCCCTCACAAAAACGCCAGGTTTTTTGTTCCCAAAGTACAGAAAGGCTCCAAGCAAGAGCCTGGAGGCACTCATTAAAAGGCATAAAAGAATGATCTCTATTGGTGGAACAAACTCAATCAATTACAGGAAACAGAAAGCTGCAAAATAATAAGTATATACAAGCTGTCATTTGAGTGAGTTTAGGGTCAACTGATTTATTTACTGTTGGTGAAAACAGAGGTAAAGGAAGAGAGCAAGGAAATGAAGCTAGGAAAGCGCAAAGTACAGCTACAGATAATTGATTATTAAATTTAGGACTGGATTCAACTTGCAAGTGATGCCTTACGAGCTTTTTAAAACTCTCTGCCAGCGCTACTCTATTAAAATGAATAAAAGTGCAAAGAAACTTACATTATGCTTTTAGAAATCATGGAAGAATGGCTTTTTAGACCATGTTCTCCTGTGCAAGGGTGGAGTATGACAAGTATAGAGGAAACTGTGTTCTCTTTGACAGGCTCTGTCACCTACATGAGCCATGCAATCTTGTTTATGGGACTTGTATGCAAGCTGTGGAACTCATAATGTCTCACTGTCATACTCCTGTGGTAGAATACGAGAGACTTTTAATTTATCACAGGGCCACTTTCATCTTGATTTGAAGACAAAAATGTCTTCATGTTCTCTAAAGAACAGTGAGACTGGGAGGTTTTGTCTCATTTCTTTAAGTCGCCTTAGGGTGTCAAGAATTTGGGCAGCTATTTTGATTTTTTCAATGGGAAAGCTGACTAAATGAACACACTTTCAGCTCTGTGATTCATGACAGGATAAAAAAAGCCCTGTTTTATTAACAATTCTGCTTCCATATGCTGTTTCATAAATGCTCACCCTCGTCCCTGTGATGTCCGGACTCTAGACCGGTTATTTACAGCACTTGCAAGGGAAGAAAGAAAATGTCTTTTATTTTTTTTTAACTTGGACCAACTGAAATTCCTTGTGTCTGTAGCAGAAGAACTCAATTGTCTCAGGATAATCCAGCTTCCATTCAGACAGGCTCCTATTTCAGGATCTGATACTGCTCTTGAAAATAAGAATCATTTTGAACCAGTCAATTTAGTCAAAATCAGTTGTGCATATAGACAGAGTCTTAGGGTGGATTTCTTTGTGATTCTCAATATGGGGACATAAAGGAGGATTTCATTTTCACAGAAAGTCTATTCCTACATTGCCAAAAGATAGAACAGAAATGTGGCTATTGGAAAAGAAATGTGAGTCATTCTGTTAATGAATTTGTCTGTTTTCCAGGTTCTTCCTGCCTTTTCATTTGTATCATCTGCACTGAAACGATTGAAGGAGTTATGTTGACAATCTGTCCATCGGCTTAATACATTTGAAACACTTGCATATGTGGACGCAGCCTTGGGAATGCTGCGAAAGAATCCCAGAGGGTTTTCAGCATTGTACCTAACCTCCTTTGTTTCACTTTTTAACCAAGCTGATGCTGACACTAATCTATATAGTCTAACACTTATATGGAGGAAGATTAAAGCACAGGTTCTAGCCATTAAAATCTTACAGTTTTTCCACTTCAGTGATATCAAAATTAGTACTTTATCTCAAGATCTCTGAGGAGCAAAATAGATAATATCAGAAATAATACATTTTAGTAGATTATAGAATGTTATATAAATTTATAAATAAATGGAATTTAAAAGTTAAATTAAATTAATGGAATAAATTTAATAAAATGTAACTAGAAAACAAGATGAACATTGAGTTCAAAATAATAGGGTAAAACTTTGCACATTAACTAGGCATTATTCATTAAAAGTTTATTAACTTTTTCAGGCACCTTAAAGAGTAGTTGAATGCACCTGAGTACTGTTTTCATCCCAGGACCTTAACTATAATGATTTCTCAAGTGATTAGTCCTCTAGAAATGAGCTTTTTTATCAAGAAATTGGGTTCTTTAAAAAATAATAAAGTGTAATTCATGTCATATATTTCCCCCTGATCTAAAAGGGCCAGGTAAAAATTGAGTAAGATTCTTCGACTCAATGCCCCAAAACAGGTAATGTGTGAACTTCAGTATCAGACTCTCCCCCACCCCTGACCCATAAGACTTAGCATATTTTTAAAAGACATTAAGAGAAATAAATATGACTCAGATTAGGGTCTATAAAAATAATAATACCCATCAGTGAGTGATGCTACCTCCAGAAGCCTTAGTCATTTATAATCCTGCCCTGATTAAGATTCCAACAAAGGGTCTTCTGGGATTATTCCTCTATGGAGATGTTTCTTAAGTCACTCTTCTGGATGTCTATTCAGTTTTGCTTCTGATATGCATACCTGTAGCTGCTCTCACAGTTTTCACTAGTCATTCCTGTCATTCATGGTCTCTTTTACTGTCTCAAATTGTGTCACTGGCAACTCTCACCTAAAATTTTCCATTGTCTAGAAATTTTTCCCTTTCCCAGAGGAGCAAGTCTTGATCGCTAGACTCCCTGTCCCATCTGCTTCACAGTTCCAGATTCATCTTTTTTCAGGCTATTATTTTATAATGCACTTTTGATGATCATAGGTCTGAATCACAAGCAGTCCCTGAGGGATCTAAAGAATCAATGTCAATGTGTTTTATAAGTGGGACTTGTTCCCTATTTCCTTGAGATTATATGGTGATCTATTTTACTTCATATCTTCTTTCCCCAATTCCCAGTGGTGTGCCTCTTGCCATTTTTAGTACTTCCCAAGGGTCTGAAGGTTGAGGGGAAAAACTAATAATAACAAAATAATTTCTTTATTTGTCTTTCATTCCCCTGAGATTTCCTTTGAAGAACCTGGAAGGGGTTATTCAAATTTCTCAAGATTGTTTCCTAATGGTCCAAGGAACAGTAAGTGTGAGAGTGCACTGCTAAAGTATATAGAGAGAAAGATTTTAATAATGCTACAGAAGTTTTTAAGAATTCAATGATCACAGTGCTTGTATATCATATGATAGAATAGATATGTTGACATTAAGTCAAACATATACACAACTGTTCTATACCAAAATAGTTTTTTGCTCAGCTTATATCTTTCCATTTAAAGCTTAAGGTAAATAAACATGACTGACTCTAGGAACATTCTGAAATTCAATACAATGCATTCTATTTTTATTGAAGAAATGTTTATTGACTGCATAAATGAGCTAATGAAGAGATGTTTGTCTTCAGCATCCTCACCTTTTCATTTTTCTTCGTTCCCCCTCTTTAAAAGGTTTCTCCCATGCCCTTCAAGAGCTTATCCATTTAATGAAATTAGTAAGGAAAGTGAAACTGAGTTAATAAGATTCTGAATGAGGGTGATAATCTTGTGTAAGTGAAAAGAAGAGGATTAGACAAATGTTGCAAAGGTGAAATCAGCTTGACTTGACATCTAATTGCACTAGGGGAACCAGTTAAGTACAAGGAAGTGTCAAGGATAACTTCACAGTTAAAAACATTAGTGATTAGGAAGATGATAACATCCTGGACATGAATTAGGAAGTTTGGAGAGGGGACAATTTTAATGAGAAAGATGATTTATTTTTTGGATATCCAGTATGGATATCTAAGAGGCTATTGACCATAGGTGGGAGTTGAAGATAGAAATGGAATTGGATGAGGAATTAACATTTACACTATTATAAAGAATTTCACATTTGAAAGACTTAAAAAAAGTTCTAATTATGCAATGAGCTGACACAGAATTCAGAAGGTGAATGATGAAACATGCTATCTGTCATTTGACAAGAGAAGAAACATACTCAAGGTATAGACTGAGCTATATATTCATAGACATGGACCATGTGTGTATATGTCTTGCTGGATTATTCTCATCTGCAATGAAGTTGTCATTTTTAATGGGGAGGGGTTTAAGGAGGAATAGGGGACTAGCTACCAAAACATGAAAAAAAGAAAGAAAAAGGAAAAGAGAGTCTAGCTAGTATATGTTAAAATGCACAGAGACCAGAAGAAAGTTTAGAAGGAGACACAGATAAACCAGACAACTTTGAAACTAATATATTGAACTTATTATATAACTTTTGAAAACAAATGAAAGCTGTATGTAAGAAAATAGTGGTTTCATACTGAAACTTCTTTTCTATCATTCTTTTTATGGAGAAATGGTCATGTTTTCTATGTTTATCAAGTTTAATAAAATAAAAAATATGGTTAAAATGAAACAAAAAAATGGTGTAATGTAGAAAGAAGGAGGCATATTTACCCTTGACTGGCTCCATTTAGCCCCAAAGAGGAGTGTTAGAAGTAATGGGTAGAATTTGCAAAAGGAAATTTAAGACTCCTTTAAATAAAATTTCCTAACAGTTAGAGCTCTGAAAAGTGAACTATATGCCTTGAGAGAAATTGTGTTCCTTCTGCCCCACCCTTTGGATGTTTTCAAGCAGAGGTTGGAGGAAAAGCAATCATATATTTTAGAGTTGGCCATCCTTTTGCGAATGAGTTGTAGTAGATGGCCTGTGAGGTCTCAGCCAATTCTGATTATATAAAGATCTCAACCAATTATGATGTTGTAAAAGGGAGGCAACAGAGCTAGACATTGAGAGATAATGAAAACTTGGGAAGAGAGAAGATATTTAGGCAGAGATTCAACACCCTGGAGGGACACTGCTATAGCCACACAGCTTCAGAGAGTCATTGCTCCAGAGCTCCAGTGTTCACATCAGATGAATTCTGTGACAAGCAGAGGAGTCCCTAGATCAGGTTAGATGTTCTGTGAAGTTTGGATTCAGTGTAAGGACCATACTTGAGGATCTAGAGGGCTGTATCACCAAGGCAATATTTATTATGAATTATGAATATTCAGGACTATATTCACCATGAATATACTGGTGTGGTTGTGAGTCTCAAAGTATAACAGGCTCTCCATACAGAAGTCAAAAGATAAACATTTCTTCAGAGACCAGAAAGCCAAATGCCAGCAACAGAAAGCCATGTCCATCTGAGTAATGAAGAAGTCAATACACATTAGCACTACAAGGGACAAAGCCATTCCCAAGCCTTCCCCTGTCCCTGCCCCAGGGTCTTCCCACAAACAAACACACAATCCTAGCTGCCTGCTTCCTCCATCCTTCCCAGTTCTGACTAGTAACCAACTTCCTCTCAGCTCTGCTCCAGCTCCACCTCTTCCAGTTCCATCCTTTCTGCTCCACGCCTTCCTATTCCACCCATTCAGCAAGCTTCTCCCACCACAGGCTTCATGTGACTCAAACTCATGTGACTTAGCCTTCCATTTGACTGATGCAGGTCACATAGGCCTATTAATGAATGGGAAAGATCTTTCCACTTAAATTACCATTACATTCAGCCCCAAGATCTTTCACATAGATTGGTGGGGTAATTGGTATCAACAGAATTTCAATAGGGATAACAAAAAAAAAGCATATAAAACAATATCTCAAGGTGGGACTTGAACACAAGTACCTCATCATTCCCCCCTCAATGGGTTCCAAAATCTGAGGGTAAGGAGTGAAAGTCTCTTCTTCCATCATTGCCTCCTGATGAAATTGGACTTAGAGCTGTCCCTATCCCAAGAGTACCATTCAAGAGGTGAGTGCTTTAGCTGGCATCTAGAGCTTGGTCGATGCCAGGTCCAGGGATGACACAGAATATCAGATGGGGATGACATCTGGCTTAAGCAATCAGGCATCTGCTGGTGGAGGGTATTATGCCTGCAGAAAAAAAAAATACAAACATAGTAAACAGACAAAAAGTCAAAAAGAAACAAGGAAACAACAACCAGAAGCAGAATAGATATAGGGTCAGCCATACTTCTGGAGTCCATGAACCCACTATCATAGCCTCAATCACTGTTGTTTACTATTTTCTAATTTGCAGTTTTGGGGCCCATTCTAGTTAGAGTTATACTTTCTTTAATGTGAGCTGGGGGCTGGCCAATTTCCTATTCTCCCTCCAAGTATGATGAACTTGGACACCATGCTTCAGGAGGATCTGTAGGGGCAGTTCTTATTTCCTTGTTCAGTCTAATATCAAACCCCTTTTCTCAGTACATTTTGTATAATTTGTTAGTTGGAATGCCATCAATTTTTCCAAAACCTAGCCCTGCTCTCAACAGAGCAGTAAACATTTTTTTTTTCTTATCAATCTATTCTGACTTTAAATCCACTGGCTATTTTCTCTTCTGTCTTAAGGAAACTTATCTTTCCCCAGTCCCTTAAGTCAATTAACTATGAAATCTTGTCTGCACCTCCAAAAGAGGGTGTTCTAATTCCTCAATTACTAGAGTCAGAACTAGTGGCTTGCAAGCAGGGGGAACTATCTTCACTATTATATTCCAATAAAAAACTGCTGAGGGGGTGTCGTATGCATCTGTGTTTCAGATCATTATGGCAGTCTTCATTACCTCCTCCTTTAACTTGCTTATACAGTCCCTATCTGAGTACCAGAGTCTGTCTCCACTAGGTCACATAGAGTCTGTAGGATATTGCTTACTGCAACCTTTTGCAGCCAAAGCTAACAAATTAGTCATATCGTCATCTCCTTGCATATTGTATTCTCTTAAAGCTTTCTGTATGAAAGGATTCTAACACCTAAAAATTTCAAGCAATCCACACCATCTATGGAAATGCCTCTGGCCCCTTCATCACTGATTGTCATCATCGAAGATATTAACAATTCTCTCATTCTTTGGGTCAGCCAACTCAAATTATCTGTGACCTTCTGCTGAGTAAAATCCTCAGTTATCTACTTAAATACTGTATTACCCCTCCTGGTTCTCCTGTTTCCACCTTAATATTGGGCATGCTTCTGCCTGAAAAGCCTCTCCCTCTAACACTGTTTCATTTTCAAACAATGACTTTGTTACAATATCTTCCCACACATTCTTCTGACAGTTGTCGTCCCTGTGGCAACTAGGTTGGGTCTGTACAAAGGTTATGTCCACATTTCTTTTCCCAGCTTTTCTCTTTTTCTGAGCTAAATGAATATTTTTTCTTCTACTACCTGAGACCCCCAGCTTTCTCTTTTAAAGGAGAGCCCAAATGCTGAGAATTCCCACACAAACTAGCTAACTCTTTTACCTTGTGAATTTTTTCTTCAGCAATTCATCTCTGCTTTTACACAAAATAGAGTTATTGTTTTTGTTATCCTTCACCTTTGAAGAGGACCAAAATGACATCACCATGATAAAGTGAAATTTCAGTGTGTCCAACTGTGGCTGATCAGACCAATACAAGCTTGGCATGCTCTACCACAAGTTAGGCACAGATAGTCCATGTGAATATTTGAGGTGGATATCCCAAATTTGCTCATCCTGCATTTAATTGGTGCTGCCTCAATTCTGCTTTGCTTAAAGAGCACAGCACCCTTTCTGATAGGGGCACAGCATGCTGAGCAGTCCTGTGCCAGTGTCTCCCATGTTACAAGTCAAACCCAAAGTTCTTGAGAGAGACCGTGAGATTATCCTTGTATCACTTTTTCTGGTCACTATGTGATCGCCTACCCTATGCATGTTCTCCATAAAAGTCTTTTTGGCAAGTGTACGTTTTGCATTCAAACAACATGGCCAGTCCATCAGAGTTGCAGTCTCTATAGCATAGTTTGAATACTTGGCAGTTCAGCATGAGCAGCGACTTCAGTGTCTGGTCTAATCCTGCCAGGTGATCCTCAGAATCTTCCTAAGATAGTTCAAATGGAAGCAATTCAGTTTCTTGGCATGGCACTGGTAGACTGTTCATGTTTCACAAACATATAACAATGAAGTCAGCACAACAGCTCTGCAGACCTTCAGTTTGGTAGTCAGTCTAATACCTCCTCTCTCCCAAACTTTTCTCCAGAGCCTCCCAAACACTGAACCATCTCTGGCAATGCATATATCACCCTCATTCTCAATGTGCACATCCCTGGAAAGCACACTACCAAGGTAAGTGAACTTATCCACAGCATTCAAAACTTCCTCATTTGTTGCAACTGATGATTTCACATATGGATGGTGTGGTGGTGGCTGATGGAACACCTATATTTTCTTGATGCTAATTATCAGGCCAAAATTGGCACAGGCAGCAGAGAATTGATCTATACTTTGTTGCATCTCAGCTTCAGAGGCTGCACTGAGTGCATAATCATCTGCAAACATAAAATAACACACCAACACTCCCTCTGCTTTAGTCTTGGCTTGTAACCTTTCCAAATTGAAGAACTTAACATCAGTTCAGTAGTTGACCTTGATGTCATGTTCATCCTCATTGAAAGCATTTGTCAACATGGCTGAAAACATCATGCTAAAAAGCATGGGAGCAAGCACACAGCCCTGTTTCATTCCATTGGTGACTGGGAAGGCATGAGAGTTTTTTCCATTATCCTGAACCCAGGCAAACATGCTATCATGAAACTGGTGTAAAATATTGATGAACTTCTCTGGGCAACCAAATTTTTTTTCCATAATCCCTCACAACTAATAGTATCAAAGGCCTTGGTCAGATCTACAAATGTTGTGTATAGACCTCTGTTCTGCTCCTGGCATTTCTCCTGGAGTTGTCAGGCAGCAAACACCATATTGACTGTTCCTCAGTCCTTTCTGAAGCCACACTGGCTCTCAGGTATATGCCCATCTTCAAGGTGAAAGATCAGCCTATTAAGGAGGAATCTAGCAAGAATTTTGCCACCAATGACTAAGAGAGAAATCCCCCTGTGATTGTCGCAGGTTATCTATTCCCTTTACCTTTAAAGAAATGGACAATGGAGGCATCCTTGAAATCCTGGGGGATAACCTCCTCTTGCCATATTACCTGAAAAATTTCAGTCAGCTTTTGTATGACCAATAGTCCCCCTACCTTGTAAATCTCAGCTGGAATAGAATCAACAGCAGGTGCTTTGCCACATGAGAGGAGCCTATTGGCCCTCAAAATTTCTTCTTCAGTTGGAACTTCAGCTAAGCAGGGATGGATTTCAACCTGAGGTAAACAATCAATGGCCTCAGCATTAATGGATGATAGTCTGTTGAGAACACTGTGGAAGTGTTCAGCCCATCTCTCTAGGATCATGTCCTTATCAGTAATCAATGTGGCTCCATCAGCACTGAGTAGCTGTGATGGACCATAAGTTTTTGGTCCACAAATACATCTCAGGGAACATAAAAATGGTTTGGATTGTGACTGTCAGCATAAATCTGAATTTCATCTGCCTTCTTAATGAGCCAGGAATCCTGCATCTCTCTAAGCTTTGCTTGTACTTTGTTTTTGATGGAATTAAATGCTATCTTCTTATAGGTGGATGAACTATCCTGCTGGTAAATCCTGTGGAGTTCTCGTTTTTCATTTAGCATCTTCTGAATTTTCCCATCATTTTCATCAAACCTGTCTTGGTGTTTGTGAGTGTTCTCACCCAGATGAGCAAATGCAGTGCTATACACCAAATCTCTGAACGCTTTTCATTCCTTTTCTGCTCCACTGTTTCCAAATGTGTGTTGGCTCAACTTTCCCTCCAAGTTAGCCACAAACTGTTCACACTCAGAGAAGAGTCTCATTTGTTGACAATTCTTCTGGTAGTCGTTTTGCCTTGGGGGTGGTGCTTTTGATGAATGTGAATATTTAGCTTGGAAAGGATAAGTCTATGATCAGTCTAGCACTCTGCACCACACATTGCCTTTGTCACTCTCACATCTTGTCTGTCTCTTTTCCTTACAATCACATAGTATATTAGATGCCAATGTCTGCTACGAGGGTGCATCCATGAAGTTTTATTGCCTTTAGGTAAATGGAAGACAGTGTTGGTGATGAAAAGGTCATGCAATGCATAAGTCTTCAGCAGTAAATGACCCTTGATGTTGCTATTTCCAACTCAATTCCTCCCTAGGACTCCCTGCCAAGTCTGGTAGTCTGAACCAACTCTAGCATTAAAGTTGCCCAGAATTATAAGCTTGTCCTCTTTTGGCACACTGATGATAAGAGTCTCTAGGCCTTCATAAAATTTTTCTTTGACTTCATCAGGGTTTGTCATGGTGGGAGCATAGGTACTGATGATGGTGGCATGGCATTTTCCTGTGAGTGGCAATCATACTGTCATGAGCCTGTCATTCACTCCTTTTGAAAAGCATACCAGCTTGCTGATTAGATTGGTTTTGATTGCAAAACCTATGCCACCTTCACAGCACTCCCCTTCACTGTGCCCACACCAGAAAAAAGATGTATCCAACTCTAGCTTCAGTAAGCTGGCCTTCATTTGTTTCACTTGTTTCACTCAAGGCTGCTATTTGGATGCGATACTTGTTGAGTTCTCTTGCAACATGAGCAGTTCTTCTTTCAGGTCTACTGGATTTTGTGTGGTCTATTAGTGTTTGCACCTTCCATATGCCAATGGTGAGAGGAATCATCTTTGCAGATGCTTTCATACATTTTGTACATTTTTTTGTGTTTTGGTCACATAGTGTGATTCCCCGCCTGCTACGGTAATCAGGCCAGGGTTGGGGAAGCAGGTAATGTTTAGGGCACCTTTTCTAGCCCTCTTCCTCACACTAGGAGGTGAGCAGTGCAATTCTTAAAAGGCTGCTCAGACACCCAGAGGCCTGCTGAGTCCCATTGCTACTTCCAGTGAGAAACGACCCTATGGCCTGGACTGCCTGTGTGCAGGGTTGTGACTACAGCTCCCCATGTATCTGCACCTGCTGCTTCATCACTTGCCTGTCGCCACAGGACTTTGAGGCAGAATAGTGAAATGGTATGAATGTTGTCTTTTGATTCATTTGTATATTGGATTTAAGCAAGGCAGAGTTGAAGGAAGTCGTCAGTCTTACTCTCTCCTCCAGACACATCATAGTCCAGTGGCAGGGCAGAGTCAAGATGGCTGGTGATGGCTGAGGATTGCAGTGGATGACCTTGGCATCTTTGGCATCTAACCAAGCTCTAAGTGCTCTACATTGCCTGCTTCATCTGCCTTCATGACCACTGGAACAAATTGTTCTCATTCACCCATTCCACCAGGGTAAATCTTCACATGCTTGGGGTAGACACCTCCCTAACTCACCAATGGATTTGAGAAGCCTTGGTTACCCTCAAGCTGGTTTGGCCCACCCACCAAAATGGTTTACCGGGGTGTGGCTGGTGTGCATACTGCAGCTTCTTGGAGCCACAGATGAGAGTTAGGTGGAACAGGTGGAAAAAGACCCAAAAAGGGCTCAGCAGCCATCAGACCAAAAGTCCTCCCTGAACACACCATACATCCCACACAATACAGCAATTTGTTAATAAAACCTAGCCTTTCCTACTCACCCCTGCCAGTTCTTTCCCTATTTGCTTGTTTGTTTGTTTGTTTTTTTGTATTCCTTGCCAACAACTTGCCAAATCTCTAGGTTCCCCTTCCTATAACGTCAGTTCCCAGTTTTCATAGGGTCCAGTGTTTTGGTGCATTCTCTTGCTAAGGAGGAATAACGTAAATCACCCTATCCTGGGATATCTATTTCTTCCTCTAAAGCCTTTCTGTCTCCAAATAGAGATTTTATACCCTGTGATTCTGTTCATGATGTCAAATGTATCACCAAGGCAATACTCACAGCATTGAAGGGGACTATGAGCATACTGGCATAGTTCTGAATCACAAAGTATAACAGACTCTCCATAGAAGATAGAGAAAAGCATTTATTCAGATACCAGAAAGCCAAATCCATCATAGCAATGAAGAAGTCAATCAATATACATTAGCACTACAGAGGACAAAGTCATTTCCATGCCTTCCCTCACTCTCCCACCCCTTGCAGTGGCCTTCTCACAAACAAACAAATACTCACAATCCAAGTTGCTTGCTTCCTCTGTCCTTCCCAGTTCTGAATAGTCTGTCCAACTTCCTCTCAGTTCCACCTCTTCCAGTTCCATCCTTCCTTCTCCATCCCTTCCTGTTCCACCTATTCAGCAAACTACTACCACAGGCTTCATGTGACTCTAACTCAGGTGACTTAGTCTTTCATATGACCCAGGCAGGTCACATGTGCCTATTAATGAATGGGAAAGAATTTCCCATTTAAATTACCATTACAAGGGCCACATGTGGCCATGAGGACTCAGATTCCCCACCACTGTACTAGAACAAATAGAGGTTGAAACTGAAGAAAAAGTTAAAGACCCCAAATATGAAAGAACAAACGTGATCTTTGCCTTCCATAAGACCTATTAATTATGTGGACTACTTCTGTTTGGAGATGGTAGTTGATTCTCTTTATCCTTCCTTGGTAGGGAAACAGGCCTCAAGTTTATGACAATACTCTAATTAAGGAGGACCAGGCAAGGAAGGAGGGTCATGCCACTGGAACTAGGTAAGGGAGTCTTCTTGATTGCTTATGGACTTAGATGCAAGTCTTTGCAGTTTTGTCAGGTTAAATCAAGTTTGTTCTGTATTTTCATCTTTGTTATGTTAGCCTGAGTGATTATATGAGATCTGAGTCTCTTTTCATGGTGGGGAATCAGAACCAGGAAATTCTGATGTTTCCAAGGGAAATACTGGATGTAAGAATAGTTCAAAGAAAAACAATAGTCAAAAAATCCCATAAAATTGACCTAGATCCATGAAAAAAGATTTGGTAATCATTCACAGATTTAATAGGGAAATGCACAGAACCCTTATAATGAAATTTTATATGTCAGACAACAGGCAAAGTTGTTTTGTACTTGTTTTTGTTTTTGTTATGAGCGGGGGGAGCTGGAGGTCTGCTTGCAGGACAGTGCAGAAGTAGTGGATCTATATGGTTCTTTCCTTACCAGACTGCTGGGAAGAAAAGTCAGAATGGAAACAAAAGAGCTACCCTTTCTTCACCCTCATCCCCACAATCAATTCATATACTTACTGTTCACCAGAGCAAGATAAGGTCTTGTGATCTATACAAATAATAGATGACACTGTGGATAGAGTACTAGACCTGAGGACAAATGGAGTGATAGACCTAATATCAGGATGATCTGAGTTCACATTCTATATTGGAAATATACATGTGTATGTGTATATGCATATGCACATATGCATGTACATGCGCACATATGTGTATATATGTGTATATGCACATATGTATTCATACACACATTTATATTTACATGTATCTACATATGTACATGCATACACACGTGTGCATACATGCATGTGCATGCATATGCATTCACATACACACATGTGCATATGTATATTTGTGTGTGCGTATGCATATGTGTATGTGTGTTTGCATATGCATACATGCATGTTTGCGCATGTGTGTAAGCATATGTGTGCATACATGTATTGTACATATGCATATATGGGCATGTATGTGCATTGTGTGCGCATGTGCATGTGCACATACATATATGCATATATGTATTGTGTGTTTATATGTATAGATATACATGTATGTATATATGTATGTATGCGTATATGTATGTATGTATGTATGTATCCCTGGGTAAATCACTTAACCTCTTTTGCCCTCAGCTCCTCAACCATAAAATGAGGAGGTTAGATTTGATAATTTCTATAGTCCTTTCCAGTTTTCAACCTATGATCTTGTTTCTAGTGACCTGGCAACACTGTTTCTCCTGGAACATGAAGTCTTCCCCTTCTATCACATGTATGCCTAGCAAACACCTTAATGTCCTGGTTGAACATAGGCTAATGCTGCC